>NW_026596240.1:4912601-4919933 GCF_907164565.1 Psammomys obesus | reverse complement strand
TTTTTTATTGCTGAGTAATATTCCATTGTGTAGATATACCACAATTTGTGCATCCATTCCTCAGTTGAGGGACATCTGAGTTTTTTCCAGCTTCTGGATATTACAAATAAAGCTGCTACAAAGATGGTTGAGCAAATGTCCTTGTTGTGTACTTGAGCATCTTTTGGATATATGCTTAGCAAATCATTTAGTTCAAGCTGTTAGTCAAGAAGCTACAAGAAGGAGAGTTAGTTCCATGATGGCAGCAAACAGAGCTCACCGTTTTGGAGACACAGAGGATATGAATCTCTGAAATTGGTGAGTGGAGAGAAAATCGAAACTAGAATTTGGACTTTTGGGCTTTCTAAAGGAGAGCGGACACCACAGAAGCATGAAGTGCTTTTAGATTTAGATTGAGCGTGAACTTCTCTGGGAACAAAGTGGGGCACTTCCCTTATCCAGGCCTCCAGCACGGGGAAGCCTGCACACAGCACCAGGTAGCTGAGCGCAAAGCTCACAGCCTGGGGACTAAGACAGCAAATACAGTGCCCCAGGCCCCTTACTGCAGCGGACAGCTGTAACCAACCGCTGAACACCACCCCTTGGATACACATCCAAGGAGCCCACACCCTGGGCCCCGCCCAGGACCCTCTTGCAGAGCTCAGGACCAGTGGAGCAGCGTCCCCCCCATCCCACAGGACACAATTCCACCACAAGAAACACAGAGGAGCTCATGTTCCTCTGGAAATCTCACCCCGCCAGAGTTCATACACCTCTGGAAACCCACCACACCAGTTCGCACACAACTCCGGAAACCCTACCACACCAGAGGAGCACACCCACTGCCAGCGCCAGAGCACTACCCCAACCACAGAGACTCAGTTCCACAATACAATCCTTCCTGGATCCCTAATCTGCAAAGCTCAGTGCCTGGGGACCAAGACAGCAGAGGCAGGGCTTCAGGCCCCTCAGCTGCAGCAGAGAGCTGTAACCGCCCCTGAATGCCACCACTCAGAGCATACCTCTGAGGAACCCACCTCCGCCTAGTGCCCTCTTGCTGGGCTCTGGACCCTCAGAGTGCACCCCCGCCACCACCACCACTGGGCCCAGCCAGAGTGCACGCTGGAGCACACTCCCAAAGAGTGCCAGCCACAGAGACTCAGATCTGCAGTAAAATCCTTCCCAGATCCCAAGTCTGCAAGTGGCAGTACTGACTACACAGGGCTGCCCAGCCAGTGATTGTATGGGCCATCCAACCCCTTAGTGGCAGATAACTGTTCTGCCCAGTTCACAAACCCCAAAAGACCAGGAATAAACAAACTCCGCTGTAAACACATGAGGTTCTTTCTTTTACAAATTACAAGCTGCAGCTTGCGCCAACACCCTCCACCTCCGAAGCGGTGGGAGCCGAGAGAGCCCTGCGCTCAGGTTAGTTGGGTGATTTAAAGATTCTGGTCCATCCCAGCATGCCCAAGGCAGGGGCAATTCCTGCCTGGCAAGCATCAAAATGGTCAAAATGCTACATTTTTAATTGATTGGCTATAGGAAGGTCCCCAGACCGTAATGACCTGGTGTCCCTCCCTAGGGGGGGATGGGCCAGTTTCTTAGCAACTCTATCTCTGTTGGGTGGGAAAAGAACACAGTAAGGCGTCCTTCCCCTCAGGGCATTACTGGACTTCTCCACCCACCTAGTTCAGGCCTTAATTAATAGCTGATTTTTAATCTTTTGGTCTCTCATAACCAGCTGAATAGCCACCAAAGCCTAGCAGACCTGCAAAAACAATAGGCGCCTGCAATCTTCAACAGCCCTTGCAATCCCTTAAGCGCCTGCAACACCTTCAGTGCCTGCAAGGCACCCCTCTCACACACTAAAGGCCTCTTCCTTCTCCAACACTCTGTCCCTTAGGACACACCTACAAACATATGCTCAATCACATGTTACCCTGCATTTGCCCTTCTGCACCTGCGAACTTTCCTCCTACAGGTATAGCTGAATCACCAACTCACACACTGAAACCACCGGACCTCCCCCATTTTCCTGAAGAATTCTCCAGACACCAGAGAAAGACCAGTTTGATCTGCAGAATCCAGGAACAAACACTGAACACTATGGATAACCAAATGGCCAGGGGTAGGCGAAAGTACACAACCAATGTGTAAATCAAGATATCATGGCTTCACTGGCAACCCCCAAAATTAATGGATATTCCAACTCATCAGAAACACAAGAAAATGATTTTAAAGCTATGATTATCCAGTTGTTTGAGGCACATAAAGAGGAAACCAACAAATCTCTCAGAGAAACAGCAATACAGATTCAAATAGTTAAAGAGGAAACAAGTAAATCTCTCAAAAATTTGGCCTCCCAAATGGAAACAAAGAAAAATGAAGTGAACGAAGCTCTTAAAGAAACACACGCAAATATAGCCTAACAAATGGAGGCAGAAGTCGTGGCATTAAGAAAGGAAACAAACAAAAAAAAGTAGAGACCGTCTTGGAGACACAGGAATCCACATTCAAACAGATGAAGGAAATACTGCAAGGCATGAAAACAGAATTAGAATCAATTAAAAAAAAAAAAAAAAACTAAAAAAAAATTTGAGAAAAAAAAAAAAAAAAAAAAAAGAAGCTACAAGAAGTTTGGAGAAACAGAAAAGTAAAATAAAATAACTTATTAATAAGTTAATAGTAACTTTATTATGTATGATAAATTAATAAAAATAAGAAAATTTGAAAAAAAGAAGTGATGTAGAAAGAAAATTGACTGTGAGTAGATAAATCCAGCTTAACCTAAGAGAAAGATAGGAAATGGTTGCAAATGAGGATGATACTGTGACTAGGAGTTAGAATCACAGATTTGAGACTGTTTCTTAAAAAGAAAGCACAAAACTCCTAAAGAATGAATAACATGATTTTTTCTTCATTCTCAGTATATTTGTTCTCAACAGTGAACAGTTTTGGAGGCAAGATGATTATTCTGAATTTCTTATCAACATTAATAGATGTTTCTAACTTCAGTCTGTAAAACTGAATTCTAGCTACTTAAAATATTTGCATGATTTAAATATTAGTCATTTTTCTTTTAGTCTATTTGGTTTTCAAATAATTTTCTGTTTATTTTACTGTACCTTCAAATATATTAAGACTTATTTAAAATGGGTTGAGAGGCAGGTCAGGAGTAGACAGCTGAAAATTATCAAACTCACGGCTGAAATCAATAAATTAGTACAGAAAGAACACTTCAAAGAATCAATGAACGCAAAAGCTGGTTCTTTGAAAAAATTAGCAAGATAGTAAAACCTTTAGCCAAACCAACATAAAGGAAGGTAGACACTATCTAACTCAATAAAATCAGAAATGAAAAGAGGGATATAACAAGTGACACTGGGGAAATCCAAACAGCCATTAGGTCTTAATTCAAAAGATTATATACCACAAACTTTGAAAATATAAATGAAATGGGCAATTTTCATGATAGAGCCCATTTACTACAATTGAATCAAGACCAGGTATACAAATTAAATAATCCTATATCCCCAAGGGAAATAGAAGCAGTAATCAAAAATCCGCTATCCAAAAAAAGCCCAGAGCCAGATGGTTTCAGTGCAAGAATTTGACAAGATCTTCAAAGAAGAGCTAACACCAATACGCCTCAAACTATTACACAAAACAGAATAGAAAGGAACATTACCAAACTCATTCTATAAAGCCATAGTCATCTTGATACCTAAACCACACCCAGACCAAACAAAGAAAGAGAATTTCAGACCAATTTCTCTTATGAACATTGATGAAAAAATACTTAATAAAATATTCACAAACTGAGTCCAAAAATACTTCTAAAATATTATCTACCATGACCAAGTACGTCATCCAAGGCATGCAGCATTGATTCAATATACAAAAATCCATCAATGTAACCCACCATATAAAGAAACCAAAAAAAAAAAAAAAAAAAAAAAAACTATATGATCATCTCATTAGGGGGTAAAAAAAAGCCTTTGAAAAAATTAAATAGCCATTCATGTTCAAAGGCTTCTAGATATCAGAGATACAAGGCACATACCTAAACATAGCAAAAGAAAAATACAGAAAACCTATATCCAACATCAACATATATTAGTTCCACTTAAATCATGGACAAGACATGGCTGTCACTCTCTCCATATCTCTTCAATATAGTACTTGAAGTCCTAGCTAGAGCAATAAGACAAGTGAAAGATATCAAGGGGGTAAAAATTGGAAAGGAAGAAGCCAAAGTGTCACTATTCCTGGATAAAATGATGAAATTATACAAAAGTTACCCCCAAAATTCTACCAAGTAATTCCCACAGCTGACTTGGCTGGATATAAAATTAACTCAACAAAAATCAGTAGCCCTCCTGTATACAAAAAGACAAATGACTTAAGAAAGAAATTACAGAAACAATATCCTTCACAATAACTACAAAAACTATAAATTATCTTAGTCTAACTCTAAACAAGCAAGAAAAAAACTTTTATGACAAGAACATCATGTTGTTTAAGAATGAAATTAAAAAAGATATCAGAAGATGGAGAGATCTCTGATGTTAATGGATTGGTTTGATTAACGCAGTAAAAATGGCTATTTTCCCAAAATTGATCTACAGATCCAATGCAATTCCTATCAAACTGTCAATAAAGTTCTTAACAGAATTTGAAATAACAATTCTCAACTTAATATGGAAAAAGAAACTCAAAACAGCTAAAACAATCCTGTACAATAAAAGATCTCCTGGAGGTATCTCCATCCCTGATCTCAAGCTTAACTATATATAGAACAACAATAATAAAAAATGCATGGCATTGGTGGATCAGTGCAACCTAATCAAAGGCCCAGAAATAAACCCACATATTTGTTGACTCTTGATTTTTCACAAAGAAGCCAAAGCCATACAATAGAAAAAAGATCGCATCTTCAACAATTGGTACTGGTCTAACTGGATGTTCACATATAGAAAAATGAAAATAGATCCATATTTATCATCATGAACAAAACTAAAGTCGAAGTGGATGAAATACCTCAATATAAAGCCAGACAAACTAGATTTCTTAGAAGAAGTGGGGAAGATCCCTGAACTCAGGAAACAACTTCCTGAACTGAACACCAACAGCTCATCCTCTAAGATCAAGAGTTCATAAATGAGACCTCATAAACTGAACAGCTTCTGTAAGGGAAAGGTTACTCTCAATAGAACAAAATGATAACCTACAGACTGGAAAAATTCTTCACCAATCCTATATAGACAGAGGGCTAATATCCAAAATATATAAAGAATTCTAGAAATTAAAAACAAAAATAACAAATTATACAATTTTAAAATGGGGTATGGACCTAAAAAATTCTCAAAAATTCTCAACAGAGGACTATTGAGTGGTCATGAAACACTTAAAGAAATGCTCAATGTCTTTGGCCACCAGGGAAATGGAAATTAAAAAACCACGCTAGGATTCCATCTTACACACATCAGAATGGCTAAGAACTAAAACACAAGTGATCACTTGCTGTCAAGGATATGAAGAAAGAGGAACACTTCTCATGCAAACTTGCACAACCACTTTAGAAATAAATCTGGCACTTTCTCAGAAAATTAGGAATAGCACTGCCTCATGACCCAGCTATACCACTCCTGGGCATTTACCCTAAGAATGGTCTACAATACATCAAGGGAATTTGTTTAAAAATGTTCATAGCAGCTTTATTTGTAATATCCAGAATGTGCAAATAACCTAGATGTCCCTCAATTGAAGAATGGCTAAAGAAATTTTGGTATATTTACACAGTGCAATACTATTCAGCTATTAAATGCATGGAAATAATGAAATTTGCAGGCAAATTGATGGAACTAGAAAAGATCATCCTAAGTGAGGTAACCCAGACTCAGAAGTGGTATACAGTCATTTAGAAGTGGACAATAACTATATAATACAGGATAAATATACTACAACCCCAGACATAAAGAAGCTACATAACAACGAGGACCCCAGGGAGGATTCTTAGTTCACATTCAGAAGGGCAAATAGAATAGATACCAGAGACATTTGAAGATCTGTAGCTGGGAGGGGTTTGCCAGGCTATAGAGGAAGAGATTCCAAGTAGTCCTATGAACCTGGACTCGGGGTCAGATGGTAGGGGAGGAGGGTTCCCCCTTTCTGAGGACTAGGGAAAGGGATAAGGAGGAAGGGTGGGAGTGGGATAAGATGAGGAAAGCGGTTACAATCGGAGTGTAAAGTGAATAAGGTATAAAAATAAATTTAAATAAAAGGGTTTATTGGTGCATGTTTGTTTCTCTAGAGATTCCTATTACTTATCACATGTGTGTGTGTCTGGGTGTGTGTGTGTGTGCTGCTTCTAGGTTCCATTTTGAGATACTTTACAATGAGTATATTTTCTGAAAGTATGACCTTAAACATTGTTCTTGTGTGAACTTAGACTTGACTTGTATAAATTAATGCTGCTAGGTGTCATTATGGGCTGGCCAAAAAAAAAAAAAAAAAAAAAAAAAAGCCTGCAAAATCTTAGTGGTAGAGGAGATAGAGACCAATGTTTCAAGATTCTTGTCAGACTAAGAGATGTGTAGCAAGTTTTATTGGGAGAAAATAACAAAAAGAGAGAATTTAGGCTTTTTAAGCATCACCCTGTGCAGACTTCTGGCTGGCTATACACTAAATGTGATGATGTGGTTCAAGGCTATATTTCAGTAACATTGAGGGCCAAGCTGACGTTGAGGTCCTTTAAAGAAAGGAATTTCCCACTGGCTGGTGCTCACAGATTGCCTGCTACCCAAACCTAAGAGGTAATCTAGTTTGAGCTGTCAGTCACATACCCACTGGACCTCCCCTCAGAAAGGCTTGATTAGCCCTAAGTAATGCTGAGGAGATGGGAGGAATATTTATCAATTTACCGAGTATTTATAACTTTTCCTTCCCCAAAGGCCCTATCCAGTTCCAGTTCAAAAACATCTGTAGCTGGACTCAGAAATACACAACTCTTCGTGTTTCTACATTTTTTTTTACCAATATATAGTACTTTATTACAAAATACAAGCCATATAATGAATCACAGATGAGTTGTATGAATATTTGTGAGGGATTCAGACTTGATAATATGCTTGGACTTGAGTAGAAGTAAGGAGTGTGTGATTAGTTGCATTACATTAGTGATTAGCTGAGTCTTAAATACAACATATATATTCTTTTTCCCCCAAATGATTATGGTTTATTCACTTATAATAAAATGCATACAGTAAGAACAGCTATTAAACAATCAGGAAAGCCATGGGTAAAAAGAAAAGAAAAGAAAAGAAAAGAAAAGAAAAGAAAAGAAAAGAA
>NW_026596240.1:4901143-4912591 GCF_907164565.1 Psammomys obesus | reverse complement strand
AAAAGAAAAGAAAAGAAAAGAAAAGAAAAGAAAAGAAAAGAAAAGAAAAGACCTCTGAGTGACAACAATCTAACATTACAAAACAATAATACAAGGCAAAAGCTCACATAGTAAGATATTTTAAAGCATACTTCTTTTATAAATTTTTATTATTTTGGTTCACAAGATGTTCTTTTTTTATTCATTCATTCTTTGGAATTTCGTAATATACTATATCTTGATCACATCCATCCCCTATACAGTCCCTCCAAACTCCCCAAGACCCTTTCTTATACACCTCCCAACATCATGTGCTCTGTTCTTTCTTACTTTAATAATGCTCTGAGTTTATAAAGAGCTTTATATATTTACAAAGGTGTATGACCATCTAATGGGGTATAGTCAACTAAACAGTGGGAATCCCTTCAAAGCCATCAACTATAAATATTTCTTCAGCTAGGGTGGGCATCTAGAAAGACCTAGATGCTTAGTTTTGTGCAGATTTTGTAAAGGTATACAAAGCATCTGTGAGGTGATGTGTGCAGCATCTGTGTCTTGTTTAGAAGACAGCATCTCATAACACTCAGCTCCAAGCCCTGGCTTATAGTCCTTCTGGCCACAGCTCAGCAATGCTCATTGTCTGAGCATGATAGTGATATCCCATCTTTGGCTGAGCTCCATAGCAGCACAAAATAGCATACTGTTAAACAGAGGCTTTGAGAATTGAGATATGTCTCTCATTTCCTTTACAAATCATAAAATCTTCCATAGACAGTCACAATAAAAACATAAGGATTTTATATCATTGTCTCACTATCAGCAACTTGCATTATTTGACTTTTTATAATTAGTATTAATTACCATTATATTTCAATATATTGGATATTAAATAACTGGTAATATTTAGGTGCTATCAAAAGAAGGGTTCATTACTTTCAGTTGTGTAACTTTTGTAACCCCATCAGGCTCCAATAGCTAGTACCAAAGGTCACAGAGATGACCCACACCCTGCTTATCCTTGGTGGATATGTAGAACATAAGCTTTACATTAAGTCAGTGTCCTAACAAAAACCCCACTCACTGCTTTATTATGTGTTTCTAATTTTATTTTATATTTTCAATAGATCATGATGTTTTTCAAGCATATTTTCATGAAAATATTCCACGCTTACTTTCTTGTCCTCCAGTGTCATTTATTATGAATTTGTGGTTCCTTAAATTGTTGTTTTTCTTTATATTTCTATCTTCTTTTAAATACAGTTTTACTATCTAACTTAGGCTAGAATCTACTTTGCATTTTTTTTGTCTACAAAATGGAGTACTTGGATTACAAATATTAATATCAAATGCCAAGGACTATGATGGAATAGAACTAGCACCCCTGCTCAGTGGTAGCCCATACTCAACTCAGTCTCCATGTGAGTCTTCCAGTAAAGTGGAGCAGAGGCTGTCTTTGACATGGAATCTGTTTCCTGCTCTTTGTTCACTTCCCCCTGGGGGTGGTTGTGGGGAGCATTGCCAGGCCATGGAGGAAGAGGATACAAGCAGTCCTAATGAGACTTGATAGGCTAGGGGTAGATGGTAGGGGAGGAAAATAGGGGAAGGGGATAGTGGGGAAAAGGGAGGGAGAGTGTGACCAGGAGGAGACAAGGAGGGAGCTACAATCAACTAAAAATAAAAAAAAAGATGTAAAGTGAACTCATTATAAAAAAATAAATGTAAATAAAAATATTGCTATCATACCTATAAGTAGTAAATTTCTGTTAAAATTTAACAAATTCTATTCTGTATTTCAACCTCAAGCTATAACTATATACTAAAAGACATTCAGGCTTAACATATTTGTAGATAAATACTTGTTAGCTGAGCCAATATATTGAGTCACTTTAGAAAGACTAAAGAATTACTCCTCCCTCAGTTTCTTAAAGCTCGTTTGTTTTCAGGATCCAGGCTTTGAGCTTCGGGTATAGAATTCCAGGTATTCAGGAGGCGAGGGCAGAGGATCACAATGGATACAGGGTTTCTAGGATGACACTGTGAGATCAACATCTCAAAATGAAACTAAATGAAGAGTACAGGTGATATAGATCAGTGACCTGACTAGAGAGTCAGAGAGACTCCTTATGTATTAGGCTTACAATCAAAAATATAAATAGATCAGAGTCTTTGGGTTCAATCTCAAAGTTTACAATGAAAACTGATGATTAAAAATTAAATATTTCATTTAGTCATACAGTTAAATCTCCATTAATAAGAGTCATCCCATTGTGCCTCTCCTTTTCCACTGTTCCAAATAGCGCTGAACATTTTTTTTTTTAATTTTTATTTTTTTACTATTAGTGGCAGTTTAACTTTGTATCCCTGCTGTATCCAACTCCCTCTTTTGCTCCCAATCCCACCCTCTCACCCTCATCTCCTCCATGCCTTTTTCCAGGTCCACTGATAAGGGAGAACCTCCTCCCCTTACATCTGATACTGGTTTATCAGGTGTCTTCAGGACTGGCTGCAAAGTCCACCTCTGTGGACTATCAAGGCTGCTACTGCCTGGGGGGGGGGGGCAAAGAGCCCACCATCAAGTTCGTGTCAGAAACATTCCCTGTTCCCCTTATTAGGGTACCCACTTGGATACTGAGCTACCAAGGGCTACATCTGAGCAGGGGTTCTAGGTTGCATCCATACATGGTCCTTGTTTGGAGAAACAGTCTCATAAAAGACCCCTGTGCCCAGATATATTTGGTCCTTGTGGAACTCCTGTCCTCTCCAGGTCATATTAACTCCCCCCCCCCCCCTTTTTTTTTTTTTTTTTTTTTTTTTGATTCCCTGCATTCTGCCGGAGATTTGGTTATAAGTCTTAATATCTGCTTTGATACACTTCTAGGTAGAGTCTTTCTGAAGCCCTTTGTGGTAGGCTGTTGTCCTGTTACTTGTTTTCTCCTACATCCAATGTCCATCCCATTTATCTTTCTAAGTGAGGATTGATCATTGTACCCTGGGTCCTCTTTCTTGTTTATCCTCATTAGGTGGATAGATTTCAGTATATTTATCCTATCTTATAGGTCTATATAAGTGAGTATATACCATGTGTGTCTTTCTGCTTTTGGCATACCTCACTCAGGATGATCATTTCTAGGTCCCACTATTTGCCTGCAAATTTCATGATTTCCTTGTTTTTAATTGCTGAGTAGTATTCCATTGTGTAGAAGTACCACAATTACTGAATCCATTCCTCAACTGAGGGGCATCTGGGTTGTTTCCAGGTTCTGGCAATTACAAATAAAGCTGCTACAAACGTGGTTGAACAAATGTCCTTGTTGTGTACTTGGGCCTCTTTTGGATATGTGCCTAGGAGTGGTATTGCTGGATCTTGAGGTAGCACTATTACTAATTGTCTGAGAAAGTGCCAGATTGATTTCCAAAGTGGTTGTACAAGTTTGCATTCCCACCAGCAATGGAGGAGGGTTCCCTTTTCTCCACATCCTCTCCAGCATGTGTTGTCACTTGAGTTTTTGATCTTAGCCATTCTGGTGGGTGTCAGGTGAAATCTCAGGGTCATTTTGTTTTGCATGTTTCTGATGGCTAAGGATGTTGAGCATTTCTTTAAGTGTTTTTCTGCCATTCTGTATTCCTGTACTGAGAATTCTGTTTAGCTCTGTACTCCATTTTTTAATCGGATTGCTTGATTTGCTGCTTTTTAACTTTTTTAGTTCTTTATATATTCTGGATATCAGCCCTCTGTCAGATTTAGGGTTGGTGAAGATCCTTTCCCAGTCTGTAGGCTGTCATTTTGTTTTGATGACTGTGTCCTTTGCTATACAGAGCTTTTCAGCTTCATGAGGTCCCATTTATTGATTGTTGCTCTTAGAGCCTGTGCTGTTGGTGTTCTCTTCAGGAAGTTGTCTCCTGTGCCAATAAGTTCCAAAGTCTTACCCACATTTTCTTCTAACCGATTTAGTGCATCTGGTTTTATGTTGATATCTTTGATCCACTTGGACTTTAGTTTTGTGCAGGGTGATAAATATAGAAGTATTTTCATTTTTCTGCAAGTAGACATCCAGTTGGACCAGCACCATTTGTTGAATATACTGTCTTTTTTACACTGAATGGTTTTGGCTTCTTTGTCAAAAATCAAATATCCGTAGGTTTGTGGGTTTAATTTTGGGTCTTCTATTTGGTTCCATTGAGCCAAAATTCTATTTCTAGGCCTATACCATGCAGTTTTTATTACTATTGCTCTGTAGTACAGCTTGAGATCAGGGATGGAGATGCCTCCAGAAGATCTGTTGTTTTACAGGATCATTTTGGAAATTCTGGGTTGTTTTTTTTTTTTTCTCCATATGAAGTTGATAATTTTTCTCTCAAGATCTATGAAGAATTGTGTTGGTATTTTGATGGGAATTGCATTGAATCTGTAGATTGCTTTTGGCAGAATAGCCATTTTCACAATATTAATCCTACTGATCCATGAGCACGGGAGAGCTGCTGAACTTCTAATTAATTTTGTTCACATAATTTTTTATAAGATCTTTTTTTTTCTTACCACATTTATTGGAACGTAGGAAATTCTGTTCTCTTAATTGTTTCACCTACAGTTTTTAAAGGTCTTGAAAACTGTGCATGGGTGTTTCATGGTTATTTCCCATTACTAACACAGAAACTCATGCAAACACACACGTGTGCACAGACACTACTCTTGCCATTTTAATGGGATGCTCAAGAGAAGATGAATAAATTTGGTACAAAATTTGTCTTCTTACCTTTCAATAACTTTATTTGTAGAAACATAAATGTAAGTGTGCCTTATTTTAGTAGTGATTGATTAAGGGATGATATAAGAAGATAAAAATCATGATTTTAGAAGGAAACCTACTGTTGCCACTTGTTGAACATAATTTCTAATTGCAATATAAAATTATCCTTATAACAGTGATAAGTTTCTCTCTCACCCCACATCAAAGAGGCTTCTTTTTACAGTAAACAGAGACTATTACAGGAAAGAATGTCAAATGTGGAGATTAGTGGACTGTGGTAAGCCCAGCTTCAACATACAGATTCACAACACAACTCTTGAGCTTAAGGCTCTGGAAGCATCTCAGAAGAGGGGACAGAAAGCCAGGAGATCAGGAAATCTGATGAGATACTATATTTTTTGGAACACCATGGGATATTCAATCATGATACCTCAGCAATATGGCTCCCTATACAAGACCCAAACAGTGACAACATCAATGAACATACTAACATAGAAGCAGGGAAACTCAGTAGGCTGTACTCCTAGACAAAGCAATGGAGAGAGAAGGAGAATTAGCCTCTCTTAGGGAGGATCCCCCTAACTTGTCATTCTGTGCAAAGTGGCTGGTCCTGAAATCATCTGTGCCTGAGCTAGTCTAAATGGACTCAGCACACTGTATTTATATATTCTGCTATAAATATATGTATCAATAAAAATTTTAAAAAGAGGCCATCACTATAACAGGGAATATGAGGAAGTGAAACTTGGGATGTCTGTGTGGAAGAAAGGGAAGAGGAAAGTAATATTTTAACTTAAAAATATTAACAAATAAAAACAAATTTAAAATGTTTCAGAGGGAAGAGAACAGGAGAAATACTGTTTGTTGAGCATGGTGTTTCTGATCTATTGAATTCTTTGACTCCTAAGGGTACATATAGAGAAACATAAAGCAGCCTGAACATTTTGCTGCCTGAGGCAACGCACTGGTTTCTTAAAAACTTGAAGGCACACTGTGACGCAGGAGCCATGGGCTTTAACCTGAGAAACCTGTGAGGCATGCCTCTCAAGGTAGTAGGCCAGGCCAAATCCATTGTTCCCTGGTAACATTTATGTTATGTATTTCTATTAAAATAATAAAGCCTGGCAAATGGAAACTTTTAATCATACATTTGGAGGGTTTTTGAGAGGGAGGGTGTGCATATTTTTGGGTAGGTATATGTGCATGTGTGTACTTACCTGTTTCCACATTTAGAGGTCAGTAGCAGATGTCCACTATCAAATTGTTTGAGATAAGGTCTCACCAAACCTAAACTGTACATTTTAATCTCAACTCTCTTGCTACAAAGACCTGCCTGTCTCTATCCCTCCCCAGGATTTGGGTTAAGGGTACACACCACATTAACTGACATTTTCTATGTTCTAGAGAACTTAAATAATTTCCTTATCTTGTACAGCACTTTATCTTTACCACTGAGACATCTCCCCAGCCTAATTTTAGAAATGGTCAAGTATGTGTGAATCATCGATATATCATTTAGCAATTCACTTGTTCATAAGGCCTATCTTCTAACACTGATTACATGCATGGATTCAGGAAACTCTTGCAGCAAGTGATGATTTCTTTCCAGGAGACTGAAGATTTTAGAAACCATGACCTTAAAAATATGACTTGCAATTCAGAATTTCAATGGGCTTGATTATGTGAATTAATTCTTAACCTCTAGGCTATAAAAATACAATAGAAAATTCATACTTTAGTGCTTAATTGATTCAAAAATAAATTAGCTTTTCCAGCACTAAATATTACCCTGGGGTCAAAAATATTTATTAAAGTTTCCCACATTTTCCTGGTTTGAATCCATAAAGGGTGACATAATGAAAATCCAAAGTATAATAAATCCAAATATCCAAAAAAATATTCGATATTCAATATATTTTTTTAAATTTTCTTTGACTAAGTTTCAATTTGTTATTATGTTTTGGGACAACAACACTAAGAAGAAACAGACATTATTTTTTTTTTAACATGGGTGGGTTTGTAAATGTTTTGAAACTACATTTGATAAATGGTAAATTTGCTTTTTGAACTAATTTTTACAAAATGTCTGTTTATTAGCTTTGATCAGGTTACCTGTGTTTAATTTAAAACATAATAAATAAATAGCAAGTTGTGTTTATTATGTCATCTGTCCAGATTATTTTCTTTCTTTTGTTGCAATTTTTGTCACATATAGCAAACCCTTATTACAGTTTCACCTCTCTCTACTCCTCCTCCAAATTCCTCCTTAAATCTGTTCTCATATGGATTTATCCCACTTCTGTCACTGAGAAAAGGAAGCAGGCTTCTAACAGATATATTATAATAAAAACAAACACATCTGAATAAGACAAAATAAACAGAAGGAAAGAGCCTAAGAAAAGACACAAGTAACAGATATGGAAACAGAGACTCGCTTATTTTCACACTCAGGAATACCATAAAAAAAAAAAAAAAACAACCCACAAAACTGGAAACCATAGTGCATATACAAAGGTTTGAAAGTATGTAGGTAAAAGAGAAAAATACATAAAATATTTCCTTATTTTATCAGTTCTTAAAGAATTTTGTACAACTTCTTAAAATTTTTTATTTTTATTAATTACAGTTTATTCCCTTTGTATTCCAGCTGTAGCCCTATCCCTCATTCCTTCCCAATCCTGCCCTCCCTCCCTCATCTCCTCCCATGCCCCTTTCCCAGTCTACTGATATGGGAGGTCCTCCTCCCCCTCTATCTGATACTAGCCTATCAGGTCTCATCAGGACTGGCTGCAAAGTCCTCCTCTGTGGCCTATATGCATCCCTTGCTCTTATTCATCCCAAATTCATTTTCTTTCCTATCCCACACAAAAATGCTTTTTCTTTTTCTTTTCAAACCATCAAGTCCAATTTTCATTGTTGCCCATAGAAGTGTGGCCTTTACTGGATTGTGTTCAACCCACAAAGGGCCACACACTTCAAGAAATCTGACTCTTCTAGTAGCTACCAATTGTCAAT
This sequence comes from Psammomys obesus, assembly GCF_907164565.1. Classification (NCBI taxonomy): domain Eukaryota; kingdom Metazoa; phylum Chordata; class Mammalia; order Rodentia; family Muridae; genus Psammomys; species Psammomys obesus. Next base: position 4,904,849 of record NW_026596240.1, on the reverse strand, counting down.
AGTCTCCTAGCTGTGGCTACTGTTTCTGGCCCTCCTCTCCTCTCCATGCTGAGATTGATCGGCATGAGCTGGCACACGTCTTGTGCCTAATGGCTTGTGTAATTGCTGCATATTTTTATGTGCAATTTCTCTGTTATGTCCAGGAAACAGTTTTTCTGTAGTCTTCTATTACCTCTCGCTCTTACATCTTTCTGTCTCTTTTTGTCAATGAGCCTTGGGTGGAGGTGGTGTGATATAGATATCTAGTTTAGGGTTGGCCAGTCTACAGCCTCTGTCTACACCTTCTCCAGTTTTGTATAATCACCATCTACTGAAAAACGAAGCTTCAGGGATGAGGACTGATTCAAAAATTCAATGATCATGGAGTATGTTAGAAACTAAATTTTATATTGGATTATTGGAGGAAGAAGAGGAAAACTTTGGAGATACTTATTATTTCACTAAGCTGTCAGTCTGAGATGCTAAGCCTGTAAAAAAAGGTGGGGGGTTGGGGGGTAAAAAGAAAGTCATAAAAAATATGTCCGTAGAAAAACCTATGTTTTGTTTCATTATGTGCCTGCACTTAAGTTTCTGTGGGGACCATGAGCTGCTAACTGGGCAGTATTCAGGAGGAATGTCAAGATGTCAGCACATGAAGTGGGGAAGGAGCAAGCCAGATCTTTTGTAATTTCATTTCACAATAAGTAAACCTAGTTTCTCTATACCTCTTTGGATAATTCTAACCTGATAATATAGGTATAGGAGGAGAACAGAAATGACAGTCAAAATCAGAGGGAACCAGAGATGATATCAGGGATATGACTTTGAACAAAGTACATTGTACAAGTGTGATGTTGTCGTAACAAAGCCTATTATTTGACATGCTAATGAAAACATTTAAAAATATTTATTTATTAAACATTTAAAATTATATGTATGTTGGTGTTTGTTTCTATACTGGTTAGGTGCCTGTTAAACAAGTGCCCAAGGAGGTTGAAGCTAATCCCCTGTAATTGGAATTAAAGGCAGTTGTGAGCTGCCTAGCTTAGATGATAGTATTCAGGAAGAACAATGCACAATCTTTACTGTTGAGCCATTCCTATAGTTCTTAAAATGTAAATTTTAAAATGAAGGGATGATAATGAATACAAAATCAAACCAATAGGGTATGGACTAGCAAAGCTAGGAAAGCTTATCAGGATACTCATTATGGGGAGTGAGGTATTAGTTGACTATCCATGTGGTCCAATATTATGAGTGCACTTATGGAATTAAATTTATGAAAGAAAATCTATTCTTAAAAAAAGGAGAAACAGAGGCCTTCTGTGGTAGGCTCCTGTCCTGTTTTCTGTTTTCTCCTTCTTCCAGTGTCCATCCTGTTTGTCTTTTTGAGTGAGGGTTAATCGTCTTACCCAGAACCTCTTTCTTACTTAGCTTTTTAAGATGTAGAGATTTTAGTCTCTGACATGAACTTAGTGGTGGGCTTTTGACCACCTCCTTGATTGGAGGTCAGCCTTTCCAGGCCACAGAGGAGAACAATGCAGCCAGTCCTGATGAGACCTGATATACTAGGGTCAGATGGAATGGGAGAAGGACCTATCTCCCCTATTAGTGGACTTGAAAAGGGGAATGGGAGGAAAAAAGGGAGGGAGGGTGGGATCAGGATGGAGGGAGGGAGGAGGCTACAGCAGGAATACAAAGTGAATAAACTCTAATTAATATAAAAATAAAATTTAATTTAAAAAAGGAGAAACAGGCAAACAAGTGATGTCAAATGCACAAGTTAAATGTGGTTGCTCTGAGAACTCAAGTGACTTTGTCAGCAGTTTCTGAACTGGATTGTTTTCTTTATGCTTTTCTTTCTTTTCCTTTACAGCATTAGAATGCTGAATTGTGACCTTGCTTGCCTCTTAAGATACATGTGTTCATGTGTTATCTGGATGAGGTTAGGAAACAAGCACTGAAGATGTTTAGAGTAGAGATGTAGTGTGTGTTCCTAAGGTGTCTGCAAGGGTTCGGGGGGAAACTACTTTGTTTCTATTCAGTGATACCACCTTGTTCTTCCTAAATAACTTTCTGTATTCTGTCATTTCTGTGTGAGGACTGTGTACTACTGAATAGGAAACAAATGGCGTTGAGGTTTATTAAGCTGGTGGTTAAGCTGAGAAGAGAAGCACACCAATGAGATATTTTTCTGGGAGCTCAGCTGAATTTTGCATTCAGAGAACCAATTGCTGTACTCATATCTATCCAAGGATGCAACCTCATTAGCAAGATGCCTAAGCCTCCTAGGTAAGGAAGGATGGGATTTTCATATACTGGAACTAATCCTAAAATAAAACAGGTTTTTACAGGAAATGCTATTAAAAGAAAAAAATAATCCTCCAGAAGAGACAACTCCCTTTCTTCAGCCATCTGGAAGCCTTGCATATCAAACTTTCTTTTGTGTGTGTGTGTGTGTGTGTGTGTGTGTGTGTGTGTGTTTGTGCTTGTGTGTGTACGTGTGTTTTGCATATCGTATATACATGCAGACATATGCATCAATGCGAAGGATGTAAGGTATCCTGCTATATTACTCTCCAACTTATTCCCTTGATACTGACATCCTAAGTGATACTAGAGCTAGGTTGGGACAAACATGCTCAAGCAATACCCTTGCCTCTGCCCTGTGTATCATTGTGATTATAGGAATATGAACACACAGCCACACCTAGTATTTTTTATGGGTGCTTGAGATTTGAACTCATATCTTCATTCTTCATGTGTACACAGAAAGTACTCTTATCCACTGATCCAGCTATTCAGGCCCACTTCTGCATTTTCTAAAAGTATTTTGTGTACAAATGGATTAAACTAGAAAAGACCATCCTGACGGAGATAACTCAGAAGCAGAAACACACATATGGTATATACTCACTTATAAGCAGATATTAGCCATATAATATAACATAAACATACTAGAATATACAGACCTAAAGTTCCATAACTACAAGAAGGACCTTGGAAGGTGCTTACATCTCATTCAGAAGGGCAAATAGAATAGACACTGGAAACAGTAGAAGAGAGAGAACTGGATAGGAGGAAGCCTACTACAGATTTGATCTGAACGAATCCACCAAGTCAAGATTCACATCCAAACTTTGAGCAGAGTTCAGGGAGTCTTATGAAAAGAGGGGGAAACAGAAATACCCAGAGGAGACAGAAACTCCACAAGGCAACCAACCAAAAAATCTGTGCTGGAGGTACCCTGCAGAGACTGATGTATCAACCAAGAACCATGCATAGAGAGGACCTAGATGCCCTGTTCAGGTGTTGCCCTTATGCAGCTCAGGCTCCATGTGGGGTCCCTAGTAAGGGGAGAAGGGGCAGTCTATGAGATGAACTCAGTTGCCTGCTCTCATATTATTTTCTCCCTTTGCAGGATGGCCTTGCCAGGCCACAGAGGAAGATGATACAGACAGTCCTGATGAGACCTGATAGGCTAGGGTTAGGGATAAGGGAGGAGGACTTGCCCTATTAGTGGATTAGAAGAGGGGGTGGGAAGGAAAGAGGGAGGAAGGGTGGGGCCAGACCAGGAGGAGATGCTGGAAGAGGCTACAACCAGGATACAAAGTGAATAAATAGAAGAGGAGAAGGAGGAGGAGGAGGAGGAGGAGGAGGAGGAGGAGGAGGAGGAGGAGGAAGAAGAAGAAGAAGAAGAAGAAGAAGAAGAAGAAGAAGAAGAAGA
>NW_026596240.1:4876381-4901133 GCF_907164565.1 Psammomys obesus | reverse complement strand
GAGAAGGAGAAGGAGAAGGAGAAGGAGAAGGAGAAGGAGAAGGAGAAAGAAGAAAACAGAATAGACCTGAGTAAATCAATAAAGATTATCTTTGTGCATTTTAGAGAAAGTACACAATTTAACCACTAGGTTAAATGGGTGAATTTATCAGACATCTTTAGTTGTAACATTATGCAATGTCTTATTTCTTTCCTCAAGAGAAAAAAGCCTAAGATGTTATGTGATGTTATACACCCATCACAGGGCATTTCCCAGATTCCCTTAAATGTGAATACAATTTCTTCATAATTCTGTGTTGTGCAATATTAACATTTACTATTAATTTATCTTTTAGTTAAACAGTGGTTATTCCTAAACCATCTTATACCCAAATTACCACACAGAGACTAGGATTTATTTAATTAACCTAAAGCACAATTCTGGGCAATAGTTACTCCATCGTAAGCCTCCAAGCCCGCAAAGTTTCCTCCTATTCAAATTTTCCCACACTGTACTTGCTTTTTGTCATATCTTAGGTCTGGTTCATCTCTCCTCATGATTCCAAGACTTCTCCTGCTGGTCTCTGCACTCCTCCTCCTCCCACTAGCTTCCTTCTCCTCCTCTTCAGACCAGCATGTCCTACCTTATTCTCTCCATTGCTCTGCATTGTGGCTGATTGATTTATTGACAGTACAAAGAACAAATGGTGGCATGTTTACAGAACCTTGAGACAGGTGATGCTTAGAATAAACATCACAATGCAATATCCTGATTGAAACCTGATAGTGGGATAGAGAAATCAGCATTTGAATGAACAAGGATAAATTTCATACATTCAACAAAAATATTATACCAACAATTCTGCCAAAAGTAAGTAGACCCTGTGAAAATAAATCTCAATACATTCTCTTAAAAGAAGGTATGTTCTCCTCCTGGTATTATAACATCAATTCTAAGGTCAATGCAGATACTTGGAATCAAAATGTCAGGCTAGAGAGATTGTTCTACCAAACATGTAAGCAGTCATAAGCTGAAAGGAGCCTGAATTCTAGTACTAAATGACAGCACACATATATTTCCACTGCTGCTATTAACAAGTTGACTGTAATCCAATCTCCTTGAGTGAGTGATTGCTCAATAGTTTCCTTTAAAAGCCTTCTTAGACAGAGGAACCCTTTCTCTAAAAACAACAAAAAATCAAAGAAAGAAAAGAAAGAAAGAAAGAAAACGGTAGTAGATGCTTTAATGATATGATTCAGCTTTGTGACTATAACATTAAATTTAGTTTGAATATGTATTAAAGATGGCATTGAGAATATTAGAAGGATACTTTTACTTTAATGGTTTCAAGGTATTTATACTTCATTTATTTAATAAGTTAAGTGTAAATATGTTAAATACAATAACCTTTTTAGTGAGGTTGACATATATATGCATATATATGTATATGTATTGTCAAAATGTAATATTCTCTTATATATATAATCTTAAAATTCAGAATTGGTCTATCTTAATTGCCTTGGATGAAGAAAATCCACTGAATATTATTACTGTTGTTTCTATTTTTAGTGAAACTTTTAATCTCATATTTTCTTAGACTTTTACGTTTGTTTAAAATATTTTTATTTACTTTCTCTCTGTGTGTATTTCTTTGTCAGTGTGTGTGTATGTGTGTGGGTGTATATATACTTGGCTGTAAGTACCTCACATGTATGCAGTGCCCATGCAGGACAGAAAAAGTTATCAGAAGTCCTTGAACTTAAGCTACAGGTGAATTTGATCTGGGAATTAATCCAGTTCTTTGCCAGATTACTAAGTGCTTTTAATCACCAAGACATCTCCCCAAACCTACTGTCTACATTCTTGACTGTTCATTGGTGTTGTTGTTATGACTGCAACATTTGACCCAGTCTTTCCACCTCATGACTGAATTCCTTTCACTGCTCAAACAATGAAGATTAATGAAGTTGTAGTGATTCCTTCTCTGGCTCTATGTGAAATATAAAAAGAACATCTGATGACTATCTTTGATGTCTTACCTAGTAAAGAAATTTGTTGCCAAACCTCATGGCTTGAGTCCAATAGTTTGGAAGGAGAGAACTGACTCTCACCAATTGCAGTTTGTTGGCCGTACTCATGCTGTAGGGGTTAGTAACTCTCTATAAACAAATAACTAAATAGAAGGTATTGGGTCAGGAGACGGGACTCCAAGGCTGGTATGGGGAGACCCAGATGAGGGGTGCGGGCAAGTATTTGTGAGATTGTGGATGGAAAGTAACCCAGATGAGAATGATTGGGATGATGGTATTGAATGAGGGCTAGGGGATGGATTAGAAGGTTGATGAGATTGCCTGTGTAGGAGTGTCTGCCCAGCCCAAGGTAAATAGGCAATTATAAAATTAAAAAAAAAAGTATCACATACATAGAAAAGAGTTCTGTAACAAGTAGGACATCAATCAATCATGTGTATCAGTAAATATTAGCTTCTCACAGTGAGGAATATCTTAGTATGGTAAAAATATATATTGTAATTACAGTTAAGCAGACCTTGAAAATTCCTTGAACATTCGTAATCATTGTAACTCTTCTTTTAGATAAAAATAAATCTTAGAAACTATTTGTGTTATCTTTAAAATGAAGATATTATTTGAGATACTTCCTGCATCGTATTACAGAAAGTTTAATTCTGTATTTATAAATACAGAATCATATTATAGCGTAAATACTTAAAAGTTAACAGGAATTATGGAAAATAGCATTTCAATTTTACGATGGTGTGTCTAACTCACCTCTGAAAGTTTATAAGAAGGTGACATTATTTAAAGTTTACCTATCTACCCCCAACTATGGTTAATCTGAGCACCCTGGAACCTTATCTTACTATTTCAAAGCAATTGAGTGTTTTCTACTTATACCTTTTTAGTATTATGGTTTATTTTTTGCCATTTGTTTATTTATTCACTTTACATTGTTGTATCCCCTTCCCTCCTCCGCTCCCAGTCCTACCTTCTCTCCTTCCTCCCACCCTCTCTCCAGTCTACCCTCTCCTTTTCCTCAGAAAAGGGAAGATGCCTTTCCCACACACCCCTGCTCATCAAGTTGCATCAGGACTGAATGTGTTTTTGTCCCCTGTGGCCTCCCAAGGCAGTCCTGCAAGTGGAAAAGGATCTAAAAGCTAGTGAGTCCTTATCCAATGGAGTTCCCACTTCCCTTACTAGAGTACCTACTTGAAGTCTAAGCTGCCCATCTGTTACATCTTTATAGGGGTCTACGTCTGGTTCATTCATGGTTATTGGTTGATGCTTCAGTCTCATCATACCCCTCTGGTCCCTGTTTAGTTGGCTCCTGGAGCTTCTGTCACTTGCAGGTCATTTTTTTATTTCCTCCTACTATTCCTCCAGACTCCCTATGCATCACCTAATGTTTGGCTGTAAGTCTCACCATCTGTTTTGAGGTGCTGCTTTGTAGAGCCTGTCAGAGCACAACTCTGTCAGGCTCCTGTCTTCAATTTTAGTGGACTATCATTAATAGTGTCAGAGGCTGGCGTTCTCTGATAAGGTGGGTCTTTGCTTGGGTCAGGCAACAGTTTGGCATTCTCACAATCTCTGCTCTATCTGCTCTGTCTTTATACCTGGACAGATCATAAGCAGGGTAAAATTTGGGTAGAAGCTTTTGTGGGTAGGTTGTGTTACCACTCTTTATTAAAAGACAAGTCTAGTTAGAGGATGTCCTCTTCAGTCTCTCTGAGGGGTCTCTACTTGAATCCCAAGCATATCCTCCCAGGAGCCTATCCTGACTTAGGTCTTCTGCTTACTACACAGATGTCTCCACCCTTTTCTCCTTTCTCTACAAGCCTTCTGTTCTCCTGCCCTTGATCTCCTCCGGTCTGATCTCCACCCTCTTAACTCTGTGCTCCCTTTCCTACCTTGTTTCCTCTTTTCAGCCATTACCTCTGTCTATTCTGTCTCCCTTCCGAGTAAGATTTATGCAACCCTACTTGGGTCCTCCTTATTACTTATCTTCCTTGGGTCTGTGCCTCATAGTATGCTTATCTTGTATTATATGGCTAAAATCCACATATAAGTGAATACATACCATGTGGGTCTTTCTGGGTCTGGGTTACATCACTCAGGATCATCTTTTCTAGTTCCATCCATTTGCCTGAAATTTTCAAGATTTCTTTTTTTAATAGATAATACTAATATTATTTATTAATATATATGAACAGTTATATTATTTATTATCCAGTAATAAAATATTACTAAATATTTTTAAACATGCTCACAATCTTTATTCTACAGATAATTTTTTTAACTTTTATTAATTACACTTTATTCATTTTGTATCCCCCCATAAGCCCCTCCCTCCTCCCCTCCCGGTCCCACCCTCTCCCCCTTTCTGCATGCATGCCTCTCCCCAAGTCCACTGATAGGGGAGGTCCTCCTCTCCTTCTTTCTGATCTTAGTCTATCAGTTCTCATCAGAAGTGGCTGTATTGTCAGGGTTCTAGGTTTTCTCCACAGATAGTCCTTGGTTGGAGTATGTGTCTCTGGGAAGTTCCCTGTGTTCAAATTTTCTTGTTCTGTTGCTCTCCTGCTACAGAGCACCTCTGAAAGCCAGAAGAAGAAAACAGGAAACAACCTCAGAACCTTCCACAGAGGGCCCCTGAAAGCCTCTGCCCAGCAGACTGTCAAAGCAGATGCTGAGCTTGATGGCCAACTGACGGGCAGAGCAAATGGAATTTTATATAAGAAGTGGGAAATAGTAAGAGCTGGAGAGGATTTCTTTGTTTTTTAATAGCTGAGTAATTTTCCATTGTGTAAATGAGCCACAGTTTCTTTACCCATTCTTCAGTTGAGGGACATCTAGGTTGTTTTGAGATTCTGGCTGTTATGAATAAAGCTGGTATGACCACAGTTGAGCAAAAGTCCTTGTCTTATGGCAGAGCATCTTTTGGGCATATACCAACGATAGGTATAGCTGGGTCTTGAGGTAAAGTCATTCCCAGTTTTCTAAGAAAGCACCATATTGCTTTCCAAAGTGGTTGTATAAGTTTACACTTACACCAGAAACAGAAGAGTGTTCTCTTTTCTCCACACCCTTGCCAGCAACGGCTTTTGTTTAAGATTTTTATTTTAGCCATTCTGACTGGTGTGAGATGGACTCTCAGAGTAGATTTGATTTGCATTTCTCTGATGACTAAGGAAGATGAGCATTGCTTTAAGTGCTTCTTGGGCATTTGAGATTCCTCTTATGAAAATTCTTTATTTTTGTTGCCCATTTTTAAATTGGGTTATTTTGTTTATTGGTGTTTGACTACATGTGCTTGTTATATATTTTGGATATGAACCCTCTGTTGGATTTGTGATTGTTGAAGATCTTTTCCCAGTCTGTACATTTTCTTTTCATCCCATGACAATGTCCTTTGCCTTACCGACACTTTTCAGTTACATATAAAATTGATCTTAGAGCCTGAGCTGCTGTTGTTTTGTTCAGGAAGTCATCTATTGTGCCAATGAGTTCCAGGCTCTTCCCCACTTTCTCTTCTAACAGATTTAGTGTTTTTATGTCCTGATATTTGATTCACTTGGATTTGAGTTTTGTGAAGGGTGATGAATATGGATCTATTTGTATTTTTCCACAGGTACACATTCAATTAGACCAGCACATTTTTTGAATGTGCTGTCTTTTATCCATTGTATTATTTTGGCTCCTTTGTCAAAAATCAAGTGTCCATCTGTACTCGGGTATATTTCTGGGTCTTTGGTTCTCTGCCATTCATCAACAGTTTATTTCCATGCCACTACCACACAATTTTTATTAATATTGCTCTGTAGTATAACTTGAAGACAGGGATGGAGATACCTCCAGGAGTTCTTTTACTGTATAGGATTGTTTTAGGTATTCTGTGTTTTTAACCTTAAAATTGTTCTTTCAAGGTTTGTAAAGAACTGTGTTGGTATTTTGAAAGGCATTGCATTGAATCTGTAGAATGCTTTTGGGATAATGGATTTTTTTATTATTATTAGTTACATTTTTTGACTCTGTATCCCAGTTGTATCGCGCTCCCTCATTCCCCCCAATCTCACCCTCCCTCCCTCATCTCCTCCCTGTCCCTTTCCAAGTCCACTGATAGGGTTCATCTGACCCTGTTTTATCAGGTATCTTTAGGACTGGCTGCAAAGTCCTCCTCTGTGGCCTAACATGACTGCTCTTTCTCCTTCTGGGATATTTCACTCAGGATGATCTTTTCTAGCTCCCACCATTTGCCTGCAAATTTCATGATTTCCTCTTTTTTGATTGCTGAGTAGTATTCCATTGTGTAAAAATATCACAATTTCTGTATTCATTCCTCTGTTGAGGGACATCTGGTTTGTTTCCAGGTTCTGGCTATTACAAATAAAGCTGCTATAAACATGGTTGAGCAAATGTCCTTGTTGTGTACTTAAGCAAATTTTGGGTATATACCTAGCAGTGGTATAACTGGGTCTTGAGGAAGCACTATTCCTAATTGTCTGAGAAAGTACCAGATAGACTTCCAAAGTGTTGTACCAGTTTCCATTCCCACCAGCAGTGGAGGAGGGTTTCCCTTTCTCCACAACCTCTCCAGCATGTGTTGTCACTTGAGTTTGTCATCTTGGCCATTCTGATGGTTGTAAGGTGAAATATCAGGGTTGTTTTGATTTGCATTTCCCTACTGGCTAATGAGGTTCAACATTTCATTAAGTGTTTCTCCGCCATTCGATATTCCTCTATCGAGAATTCTCTGTTTAGCTCTGTTCCCCATTTTTTAATTGGATTGCTTGGTTTGTTGCTTTTCAGGTTCTTTAGTTCTTTATATATACTGGATATTAGCCCTCTGTCAGATAAAGGGATGGTGAAAATTCTTTCCCAATCTGTAGGCAGTCGTTTTGTTTTGATGACAGTGTCCTTTGCTTTACAGAAGCTTTTCAGTTTCATGAGGTCCCATTTATTGATTGTTGCTCTTAGAGCCTGTGCTGTTGGTATTCTGTTCAGGAAGTTGTCTCCTGTGCCAATGAGTTCTAGGCTGTTCCCCAATTTATCTTCTAACCGATTTAGATGTTGAGGTCTTTGATCCACTTGGATTTTAGTTTTGGGCAGGGTGATAAATATGGATCTATTTTCATTTTTCTGCATGTAGACCTCCAGTTGGACCAGCAACATTTGTTGAAGGTGCTCTCTTTTTTCCAATGAATGGTTTTGGCTGTTTTGCCAAAAATTAAGTATTTATAGGCATGTGGGTTAAATTTTGGGTCTTCTATTCAGTTCCATTGATCCTCCTTTCTGTTTCTATCCCAATACCTTGCAGTTTTTATGACTATTGCTTGGTATTACAGCTTGAAATCGGGGATGGAGATACCTCCAAATGATCTGCTGTTGTACAGGATTGTTTTGGAGATTCTGTTTTTTTGTTTGTTTGTTTGTTTGTTTCTTCATATGAAGCTGAGAATCTTTTTTTCAAGGTCTGTAAAGAATTGATTTGGTATTTTGATGGGAAGTGTATTAAATCTGTAGATTGCTTTTGGCAGGATGGCCATTTTCACAATATTAATCCTACCAATCCATGAGCACAGGAGATCTTTCCATCTTCTGATATCTTCTTCAATTTTTTTTTCTTCAGAGACTTGAAGTTTTTCTCAAACAGGTCTTTAACTGGTTTGGTTAGTGTTACCCCAAGGTACTTGATGTTATTAGAGGCTATTGTGAAGGGTGTTGTTTCCCTAATTTCTTTCTCGGCCCTTTTGTCCTTGGTATATAGGAGGGCTTCTGATTTTTTTGAGTTGATCCTGCCACTTTGCTGAAGGTGTTTATCAGCTGAAGGAGTTCTCTGTTTGAATTTTTGGGGTGGCTCATGTATACTATCATATCATCTGCGAATAGTGACACTTTGACCTCTTCCTTGCTGATTTGTACCCCTTGAACTCCTTTAGTTGTCTTATTGCTCTGGCTAGGACTTCAAGTACTATGTTGAAGAGACATGGAGAGAGTGGGCAGCCTTGTCTTGTCCCTAATTTCAGTGGGATTGATTGAAGTTTCTCTCCATTGAGTTTGATATTGGCTATAGTCTTGCTGTATATTGCTTTTACTATGTTTAAGTATGTGCCTTGTATCCCTGATCTCTCTAATACTTTAAACATGAATGGGTGTTGGACTTTGTCAAATGCTTTTTTTGGCATCTAAGGAGATGATCATGTGGTTTGTTTCCTTCAGTTTGTTTATGTGGCGGATTACATTGATGGATATCCATATGTTGAACCACACTTGCATGCCTGGGATGAAGCCTACTTGGTCATAATGGATGATATCTTTGATGTTTTCTTGGATTCGGTTTGCAAGTATTTTATTGAGTATATTTGCATCAATGCTCATAAGATAGAATAGGTCTGAAGTTATATTTTTGTTGGGTCTTTGTGTGGCTTAGGTATTAAGGTGACTGTAGCTTCATAAAATGAGTTTGGTAATGTACCTTCTGTTTCTATTTTGTGGAATAGTTTGAGGAGAATTGGTGTTAGCACTTCTTTGAAGGTCTGGTAGTATTCTTCGCTGAAACCATCTGGCCCAAGGCTTTTTTTTGGAGGGGAGACTGTTAATGACTGCTTCAATTTCCTTGGGGGATATAGGGATATCAGTCTTTCTACCTGATCTTCACTTAATGTTGGAAGATGGAATCTATCAAGAAAATTGTCCATTTCATTTAGGTTTTCAAATTTTGAGGCCTATAGGCTTTTGTAGTATGATCTAATGATTATTTGGATTTCCTCAGTGTCTGTAGTTATGTCACCCTTTTCATTTCTGATTTTGCTGATTTGGATAGATTCTCTCTGCTTTTAATTAGTTTGGCTAAGTTTTTGTGTATCTTTTTGGTTTTTCTCAAAGAACCAGCTTTTTGTTTAATTGATTCTTTGAATAGTTTTTTGTTTGTTTTTGTTTCTAATTGATTGTTTTCAGCCCTGAGTTTGATTATTTCCAGCCATCTGCTCTCTTGGGTGTATCTGCTTCTTTTTGTTCTAGGGTTTTCACTTGGGCCATTAAGGTGCTTGTATGTGATGTTACAAATTTCTTCTTGAAGGCACTTAGTGCTATAAATTTTCCTCTTAGCACTGCTTTCAATGTGTCCCATAAATTTGGATATGTTGTGCCTTCATTTTCATTGAATTCTAGGAAGTCTTTAATTTTCTTCTTTATTTCTTCCTTAACACAGCTGTCATTCAATAGCAAGTTGTTCAGTTTCCATGTGTGTGTCAGCTTTTTGTTATTTCTGTTGTTGTTGAGGTCCAGCTTAAGTCTATGTTGGTCAGATAGAATACAAGGTATTATTTCAATGTTTTTGTGTCTGTTGAGGCTTGCTTTATGACCAACTATTTTGGTCTATTTTGGAGAAGGTTCCATGTGGTGCTGAAAAGAAGGTATACTCTTTTGAGTTTGGGTGAAAAGATCTGTAGATGTCTGTTAGGTCCATTTGATTTAGAGACTCTGTAAGTGCCTTTATTTCCCTATTTGTTTTCTATCTAGTTGATCTGTCCCTTGGTGAGAGTGGGGTGTTGATGTCTCCCACTATTAAGGTATTAGGATCAATGTGTGATTTAAGCTTTAATAATGTTTCATTTTCAAATGTAGGTGCTCTTATATTTGGGGCATAGATATTCAAAATTGTGATGTCCTCTTGGTGGATTTTTCCTTTGATGAGAATATAATGGTCCTCCATATCTTTTTTTATTAACTTGTGATGAAAATCTATTTAATTAGATATTCCAGCTTGTTTCCTGGAACCATTTGCTTGAAAAACATTTTCCATCCCTTTACTTTGAGGTAGTGTTTATCTTTGTTGCATAGTTGTGTTTCTTAGATGCAGCAGAATGTTGGATACTGTTTCTGCAACCATGTTGTTAGTCTGTATCTTTTTATCCGGGAGTTGAGTCGGTTGAGGCTGATAGATACTAGTGACCAACAATTGTTTCCTTTGATGTGAGATTGGTGGTGGTGTTGAGTTTCATTGCTTGTTTTCTTTTGTTTTTTTTTTGTTGTCTAGTTATCTATTTCCTCTGTTTCCTTATATGTAGTTGTTTTCTTTAGTTTTGAGTTTCCCTTCTAGTACCTTCTGTAGAGCTGGGTTACTATGTAGATATTATTTAAATTTGGTTTTGTCATGGAATATTTTGAATTCTCCATCTATGTTGATTGAAAGTTTTGCTGGGTATAATAGTCTGGGTTGGCATCTGTGGTCCGTTAAGGACTGCATGATTTATGTCCAGGCCCTTCTGGCTTTCATAGTTTCTGTTGAGAAATCTGGTGTGATTCTGATAGGTCTACCTTCATATGTTACTTGGCCTTTTTCCCTTGCTGCTTTTAGAATTTTTCTTTGTTCTGCAGGTTCAGTGTTTTGACTATGATGTGACGTGAAAAATTTCTTTTCTGCTCTAGTCTATTTGGTGTTCTGTAGGCCTCTTGTATGTTTATGGCCATCTCTTTCTTTAAGTTGGGAAATTTTTCTTCTATAATTTTCTTGAAAATATTTTCCGGACCTTTGAGCCTCATGTCTTCTTTTTCTTCTACTCCTATTATTCTTAGATTTTGTCTTTTCTTGGTGTCCTTGATTTCTTGGATGTTTTGTGTTTGAAACTTTTCTGTTTTTATTTTTTCTTTGAGAGACGTGTCAATTTCTGCAAGTGTATTTTCGGCTCCTGAGATTCTCTCTTCCATCTCTTGTATTCTGTAGGTGATGCTTACCTTTGTAGTTCCTGATCTTTTCTCTAAGTTTTCCAGCTCCAGGTTTTTCTCTCTTTGTATTTTCGTTATTGATTCTAATTCTGTTTTCATATCTTGCACCATTTCCTTCATATATTTGAATGTGGAGTCCTGCTTTTCAATGATGGCCTCTATTTTTTTGACCATTTCCTCTCTATATATCACTAATTGTGCCTCTACTTCTTTGGCTGTATTTGCCTGTATTTCTATGAGAGCTTTGTTCATTTCTGCTTTATTTGCCTTCATTTCTGTGGACATTTCTTTGATAGCTTTGTTCATTTCCTCTTTGTTTGCCTCAATTTTCATGGTCATTTCTCTGAGAGCTTTATTTCCTCTTTGTTCATCTCGAGTTCTTTGGCTATTTCTCTGAGGGCTTTGTTCATTTCATCTTTATGGGCCTCTAATAGCTGGAAAAACATAGTTTTGAAGTCGTTTTCTTGTGTATCTAGTGAATTGAAGTGTCCATTGGTTTGTGGGGTTGCTGGTGAGGTCATTATGTTCTGATTTTTGTTGGGTGTGTTCTTACATCTGCCTCTAGCCATCTGGTTATTTATAACCCTCACTGTTTGCTCCTCGAGTTCGTAGTTCAGGCTAAGATCGTCACTTTCTGGTTTCTGGACTGTTTTTTCAGGAAGATGAGAGAGGTTCACTGGTTTGGGAGTGTGTATTGTGGTTTCAGTTTGACCTAAGTAAGGAATGTGATGCTGACGCTATTTTCATGCGCTTTTAGCAGGCACAGTGTACATGCGCAGATTCTCTGACTATTGCAGGGGCCTAAAGGCCAAACTAGTATGCAGCTCTGTCTGGAATCCAGGGGTTGTTTGCCTGGATTACACTGGTGGACCCACAAGGCAGAGGCTTCAGCGTTGGGGTTGCTATCCCAAGAATCCTTATGATGCCCACACTAGGGGTGTGGGTGGCAGGGATATCGTCTGGTTGCTTGCTTAGAGAGGCCCTGGTCTGGGGCAAACTCTTCCTAGAATGCTCACTCACTCCTTTGCAGGACCAGCTGGAAAGCACAGGGTTTTCCCTTGCTCTCTACTCTCCGATTTGATCCTGCTGGGGCAAATGAGCAGGTAGGCTAACAGTCAGCTCTGTGACACTGTAGCAGCAGAACTCCGTGTCCACCTGCCCTGTGTGTCACCTCTCTGTCCTTCCCCTCCTCCAGGGAAGGGTTATGTTGGCTGGTCCTGGGGTAGCGTGGGAAAGAGTTGGGTTGAGTGTCCTCATTCCCAGATCCCGGGCCCAGATCTCTCTGCCAGAAGCAGCCTAGCAGTAGAACCTATGTTTGCCAGTTCCAGGAGAGTACCAGGTAGGGTTGAGTGTCCTCAGATCCAGAACTCAGGTTTCTCTGCTAGGAACTGCTGGGTGAGCTGGAGAGGGGATTTTGTGGCCTGTGGCAGGCTGCCTCTCTGTCCTTCCCCTCTGACCTTCCCCTCTGCTAGGGCAAGCTTAAGGCAGTGCTCTCAGGGTAGTGCCAGGAGGGGTTGGGACTTCTTAGTCCCTGATCCTGAGCCAGGGTTTCTCTGCCAGGGGCCGGGGGGGTGGGGGGCGCCAGTGCTGGACCTGGGAGAGTCTTAAGACGTGTTGAATGGCCACAGTCCCAGATCCCGAGCTGAACTTCGTTTGCTAGGAACAGCCAGTAACACTGGGGAGCTGTAAAGCTGCTGTGTGCCTCTCTATCCTTCCACTCTGCTGGGGTAGGGTTATGGCGGTGTTCTTGTTCTCAGGGTAGTGCCCAAAAGCATTGAGTTTTCTCAGCTCGGAATCTTGTTTTTTTTTTTTTTGGAAGCTGCAGCTCTCGCTGGGGCTGGGGTACAGACAGTGTGGTCTGTGGCAGATTCTGCTAGATGACACCTGCCTCCTCCAAAAAATGGACTACGGTATTGGGTGCAGGGAAGTGCCTGGGGATCACCTCCTGGGCTGTCTCCCCCTGGAGTTGTCTGCCATGACCTGATTTTAGATAGACTCAGTTCAAGGTTAGTCTCTTTCTTCTTGGAAGTCTAGAAAACTCTGTTCTGGGTTGATCAGCCCCTTCACTCACCAATTTTCTCATTGCAGGTCCTCTGCCCTTCAGCTAAGCTACACACTAGCTGCTGCCATCTTCCGATCTCCTCGGGATTATGAATTTTTTTTTACTATGTTAATCATATGGATCCACAAGCATGGGACATCTTTCTGTCTTCTTATATCTTCCTCAGTTTCTTTCTTCAGAGACTTGAATTTCTTGACATTCAAGTTTTTCACCTGCTTGGTCAGAGTTACACCAAGATACATTATATTATTTGGGGCTATCCTGAAGCATGTCATTTTCTGTTTTCCTAATTTTTTTTCTCAGTCCATTTGATGTTTGTGTACGGTAGGGCTACCGATTTTCTAAAAAAATTAATCTTGTATACAGCAACTTTGCTGAAGCTGCTTATCAGCTATAGGATTTCTCTGGTGGAATTTTTGGGGTCCCTTACGTATATTCTCATATTATCTGCAAATAGCAATACTTTGATATCTTCCTTCACAGTTTGTATGCCCTTGATCTCCTTTACTGTCTAATTGTTCTAGCTACAACTAAAGTACTATACTGTAGATGTATGGAGAAAGTGGGTAGCCTTGTCTTGTCCCTGAATTTAGTGGAATTGCTTTGTGTTTCTCTCCATTTAATTTGATGCTGCCAATTGGCTTGCTGTGTCTTAATTACGTTTAGATATTGGCCTTGTATTATGGTATTTCCAAGACTTTCCTCATGAAGGGATGTTTGATTTTGTCAAGGGCATTTTCTGCATATAATGAGATGATCATGTGGTGTTTTTCTTCGAGTTTATTTATATGGGGGATTATTTATTGGATATTCATTTGCTGAACCATCTTGCATCCTAGGAGGAAGCCAAATTGCTAATAGTGGATTGATGTATTTGATTTGTTCTTGGATTCAGTTTCCAAATATTTTTATTGAGTATTTTTACATTGAAGATCATGAGTAAAATTGATCTGAAATTTTCCTTCTCTGTTGAGTCTTTGTGTAGTTTAGGTATCAAGGTGATTGTGGTTTTATAGAATAAATTCGACTATGTTCATACAATTCCTATTTTGTGGAATACTTAGAGGATTATTGGTATTAGCTCTTCTTTGAATGTCTGGTAGAAAAAAAAAACAAAAACCTGGACCTGGGCTTTTTTCTTTGGGGGAGGGTTGGGAGGCTTTTGATGACTCCTTCTGTTTCTTTAGGGATTATAGGACTGTTTAAACTGTTCACCCGATGATAGTGATTTAGCTTTGGTAACTGAAATCTATCCAGAAATTCCTTATTTCCTTCGTATTTTCCAGTTTTGTGAAATTTAGGCTTTTGAGATATGATCTAATGATATTTTTTTCTTTAATTTCTGTTGTCATGTTTCCCTTTTCCTTTCTCATTTTGTTAATTTATATGCTCTACTTCCGCCTTTTAGTTAGTTTGGCTAAGGGTTTGTTTATCTTGTTGATTTTCTCAAAGAACCAATTCTTGGTTTCACTGATTCTTTGTATCATCCTCTGTTTCCAATTTATTGATTTTAGCCCTTAGTTTGATTATTTCGCAACATCTACTCCTATATGGTGTGTCTGCTTCCTTCTGTTCTAGAGCTTTCAGGTGTGATGCTAAATTACTAGTATGGGATCTCTCCAGTTACTTTATGAAGGTGCTTAGTTTTATGTAATCTCTATTTAGCACTGCTTTCATTGTTTCCTATAAGTTTGGGTATGTTGAGCTTTCATTTTCATTGAATACTAGAAAGTCTTTAATCTCTTTATTTCTTCCCTGACCAAGTGGTCTTTGAATAGGGAGTTGTTCAGTTTCTATGAGTTTGTAGGCTTTCTGTTGTTTCTGTTGTTGAGTTCTAGCTTTAATCCATGGTGGTCTGATAAGATGCAGGGGGTTATTTCAGTCTTCTCATATCTGTTGAGGCATGCTTTGTGACCCAGCATATATTTAGGATTTGCTCTGACTGTTGTTTCCCAGTGTTAGCATATGGACCTGAGTTTTGTTGCTTGTTTTCCTAGGCTGGCCTCTAGCCATGTGGTTGACTCTGGTGTTTGCTGACCTGGTCATTCCTCCACAGGGTGCACTGACTTGTCCCAGGTAGGCCAGGCAGCTGTGGAGCAGGCATAAAGATGTCTGAGCTGAGAGCTGCTCCAGTGCTCTACAAGACTTCTCGGGATGGGGGACACTGGGACTTTGGTCCTGTGCTGAACTCACCTCCACTGTGTCTACTGTCTCTGTTGAACAAAGTGTCGTTTACCCAGATGGACAGGGCAGATGGGAGCAGGTGTCCATTGTCTCTGCATGACTCACACTTTTTGTGAGCCAGGAAGATGGGGAGCAGGCAAAAAAATTCTCCAAGCTGAGAGCTTCTCCAGTGCCCTATAGACCTCCTCAGGATAAGAGACAGTGGGGCTTGGCTCTGAGCCTAGCTGACCTCCAGTGGATTCACTGCCTCTGTTGTACTCAGTTCATTATGATTTTTTTTTAAATCATAGATACTCAACATTTACCTTATAGGTAATCTTCAAAACAATTTTCTGGGGATAGAAAATATAGTCAAATTATATATCATGCATTTAGCATACAAGAGTTTTGGATTTAATTCCCAGTTCAAAATAAATAAAAAAAGCATCTAAAATGCTTGAGATGTAAATTTTGTGACACAGACTTCACAATCGTGGGTGCTACTGTGGTTCTGGTAATGAGTTGTTTATTTAATAAATAATATGTCAAAGTACAGTTTTAGGATATGTGGTAGGATATAGTATAACACAAGGTAGAAATCAGCCTAAAGATCAATAGACAAGGTATTCAGTCACTTGAATGGTGATGTTGGGTACAACAAACTGATTTTTTAAAATGTTTAAACATTAAATTTATGTGACTTGTCTGGGGTGTTTGTCTACATATACATGTACATGTCAAAGGACAGCTTGTGATGTCGGTTGCCTCCTTCTATCATTTGAGTCCTGGAGGCTGACTACCAGCCATCTAGTTCAGTGACAAATGGCTTAGCCCTCTGATCCACATTGTGGCCACAAGTTGCTTCTTAATTTTATAACTTGTTGTGAATTCTCTGACCATGAAACCAAAATAAAATTTCTGTTCACCTCTCTCTAAAGTCAATACATCTCTAAATCTTGGCAAGAAGCATTCATTTGCCAGTAACAAGGTTCTTTTTCTCCCTTTTACCTGGCTTCTTGATCAAATTATTGAAAGTTATTTTACTGTAACTTTATGTCATTCTGCTTGCTTCCTTATAATCCACTTCTTTTCTCTTAGAGTCAGCACTTCTGCGTCCTGAGGCAATATATTTTTTCAAAAAGAGCACAATTGCCAACATTTCCCAAGCCTTTTGTGGATTATTCAGGACTATAAATTCATTATAATGGAGTAAGAGAAGCCTGCACCTCCTGCACAAATATACCCCTCCACTTGATCAATGTGCTGATTAACACATAATACAGATGCTTTATGCTCCAAAGAGCCACTCAGAGGAGAGAATGTGCATTTGAGTTGAGTGTTCAGCATTATGCAAGATGAAAGGGGCATGTGTGTATAATTAAAAAGCCACAAATGTCACCGACTCCCTGGCTTTAAAGAAGTCAAGTAGTTGTGTATTTGGTGACCTTGTCTACCTGCCAAACTGGAAGGAACTCAAAGTGAAAATTGCTGAAATGAGACCAGAGGCACAAACCGAGCAATGATCCTGCTGGCACTGGAAGATCAGCAAAGCAGTTTTAAGAGGAAGGAATGTCACTCCCTAGTCTTTGTTTCTTTTCCTGTTCTAATTTCTCAGGGTACCCTTTACTAAAGCTGTGATCTGAGTTACGCTTAGAGGTCTCATGTTTTGGGTGGCTCTGTGTCAAGTGTAGGAGCACTCTATCTGGATGCCACTTTTCCACTTCCTATATCCTTGATGTGCCAACCTGAGAAGTCATTAACTTATAAGTGCTCTGTACCCTCCTGCATGCTAGATATGATAATATCACCTAACTTAGACTGTTTTTTATTAAATTTGTTTCTTTGGGGGTGAAGTGAAGTCTTACAGATGTCATGGTCAGAAGACAAATCCTGAGAATTCTTCTTTCTGTCCAACTTGTGGGTCTGCAGTTGCAGCTCAGGTAATCAAACTTGGGAGCAAGTACACATCAATGTCACCTGGCCATCCTAGCTCTGCTGTGGGCATAAAATCAGCTAATATGTGTGAAAAGTGTAGAAGAGTGTTGGGTATACATACTGTCATTTTATGCTTTCGATCCCTTCACTAAATATTGTCCTTTTTTTCTCAAGTATTAAGATTCCTTGTTAGAAACTTTCTCATTGTTCAAGTCCATTTAATGTGAGAATGTAAGAGCTCTGTGTGCTGGTGCATGCATGTAACCCAGGACTGAGGCAGGAGGCTCAGGATCATGAGTACAGGACCAATGTGAGTTACATATTGAATTTCAGTCCAGCCTGGACTGCGGAATGAGTTATTGTCTATAAAAGTGTAAGCAGTCAGTCCTGGTGAGACCTGATAGGCTAGTGTCAGATAGAAAGAGAGGAGGTTCTCCCCTACCAGTGGACTGAGGGAGGGGCATAAGGGAAGAAGAGAGGGAGGGTGGAATTAGGAGAAGACAAAGGAAGTGAATACAGCTGGGACACAAAGTAATTAAATTGTAATAAATAATATTACTTAAAATTAAAAATTAAAAAAAGAAAAGAAAATATACAATAGTAAAAAAAAAAAAAAAACCTGAAAGTTAACAAGACCATAACAAATATATAATTCAGTAAGAAAAGTGCTTAATAAATAACCAAAAATTTTTATCAACATATAGGACAGGGCTGGAGAGATGGCTCAGAGGTTAAGAGCATTGGCTGCTCTTCCAGAGGTTATGAGTTCAATTCCCAGCTACCACGTGGTGACTCATAACCATCTATAGTGAAATCTGGTGCCCTCTTCTGTCATGCAGGTGTACCCGCAAACACAACACTATACATAATAAATTAATAAATCTAAAAAAAAACATAAGACAGATATTATATTAGTTATTAGAATTTTTTTTTAAATACCCACCTCTGAAGAGTTCTTTGTAAAGTGACAAGACTGGCAAATACTCACCTCAGAAGCTAAGGAAGAATATAATTTGTGCTGCAATGTTTAACTCTGATCTTGTTCTGAATTTGACCTTCTGCACCCGACCAAAGTGGGAGGAGCCCATGTCATAGGACAGCCATAGTTTGAGTGTTTATTTTGCTTTAATTGTGGGGAAATATTGGCTAATATATGGTGAAATTTCATCCATTCAGTACTTTAAAAGCATATCAGACTCCATTTGTAAGAAGAAAACTAACTTTTTTGTTTGAGACAGTGTTGAAGCATCAAGAATGATGTCAATTTTGCTATGCGGCATAAGTAAAACCAATCTTACACTGGATTTGTGTTTCATTCCTAGTTCTCATGGGTAGAATTTTTTAAAGTCCCATGGTGCCCATGATTTCAGAGTCTTCTTAGGAAAGATGAACAAAATATAAACATTATTCACAGAAACAGTTTTTATTAGTAAATTAATATTCAGACTAATTGGAATAAAATTACCTAGCTACGTGGCATAAATAGAATCAATTGAAATTCTTCATTTCCCTAACCTCCCACTAGAAGTATACACTAAATGTTCAGAAAGTTAAAAAAAATATGACAATAGGACACAGACACAAAGTAACTCAGACTTCTCAGTGAATTACAAACAAGGAAAATATGTTTTTTCTGTTTAGAAGAAATAGACCAATATGGTCAGATCAGACAAGCTATTTTATTTCTAAGCTTATATAGCTAGAAAGCCGTCAATAATGGTGACATTTATTTTGAAGAAAAAAGATAAAGTAGAAACAAATATAATTTTTAATAAATACCTGAAGAACAACTTTATGGAAAAGACAATGTACTTTAAATGATTCTCTCAAATAGGAGGATACAAACAAAGGTATAGAAATCTTAGGAAGGAATATTTTTACCAAGGCCTTATTTATAATAAACTTTGGAAATGTCTCTACATCAAAATGCCAACACCTTGTGAAAAGAATCCAGGAGTTGGATGTGAACTTTTACCTTTCACTTTATTTCTTGCCAAGTTATTTTTACCTGAGAAGAAAAAACAATAATATGTTATGTTCTATTAAATAAATAGCTGGGAAATGTATGATTAAAAACAGCATTTAATTAGAGACCCGCTATAATTCAGAAGAAATGAATCAAAGAGAATTTTTGTCAAGGCACTTAGCTTTACGAATGCTTTGAAATTGCCTTTTCCCCCCAGCATTTTTAATTTCTTGATTTATTACTTTTGAATCCCAGCTGTAGCCCTCTCCCTATCCCCTTTCAATCATGCCCTGTCTCCCTCTTCTCCTCCCCTGCTCCTCCCCCAGTCCACTGTTAGGGGAGGTCCTCCTCCCCTTTCATCTGGCCCTAGCCTATTAAATCTCACCAAGACTAGTTGCATTGTCTTCCTCTGTAGTTGTTAAATCAAAGAATTTGCTCCTGAGTTCATGTCAGAGACAGCGCCTACTCACCTTACTAGGGAACACACTTGGAGACTGAGCTGCTATGGCTACATCTGTGCAAGGGTTCTAGGTTATCTCCATGAAAGGTCCTTGGTTGGAGTTTCAGTCTCAGAAAAGAACCCTGGGCCCTGATATTTTGGTTCTCTTTCTCTCCTTTTGGAGCTCCTTTCCCCTCCAGGTCTTGCTATCTCCCCCTTCTTTCATAAGTTTCCCTGCACTCTGGCCAAAGTTTGGCTATCAGTCTCAGCATCTGTTTTGATACCCTGCTGGGTAGAGTCTTTCAGAAGCCCTCTGTGGCAGGCTCCTGTCCTCTTCGTTGTTTTCTCCATCTTCTGATGTCTATCCCATTTGCATTTGCCTTTCTGAATGAGGATTGAACATCGTACCCAGGGTCCTCCTTCTTGATTGCTTGTTTAGATGTACAAGTTTTAGTATGTTTATCCCATATTATGTCTGATACCCACTTATAAGTGAGTATGTGCCATGTGTGTCTTTATGCTTCTGGGATACCTCACTCAGGATGATCTTTTCCAGTTTCCACCATTTGCCTGCACCTTTCGTGATTTCCTTGTTTTTAATTGCTCAGTAGTGTTCCATTGTGTGAAATTGCAATGGGATTTCTTTTTAAGTAATAACAACCTATGTGTGCTATGATGGAATGACTGAGGGAGAGGGTGGAAAGATGGTAACAGAAGGCTGGGTTCCCTTTGACTTCTGAGTTGGAAGCTAATAAAAAATAAGCAAAGAGGAGAGGCCAACAATTTTTATAAGCTCATTCATATTGCTGTTTTGGGAAGAGATATAAAATGCAAAGCAATCTGTTTGACTCTTGTAACTGGCCAACTAAATGATAATTGTTTGGATTATGAGAATACATAGCAGAAATTTGAGAAATTGTAGGATTATGAACTTAAGTTATATAAAGTCAATATAATTTACTGTGAAATGGATGGATACTGTGAGACAGAATCATCAAAGAATACTCTCAGAATTTTGACTGACAGAGTACGAGAGAAAGAGTTGTATTACAAAACACCAATCAGGGGAAGAGAGAAGGTGAGAAACAAAAGAAGGAATGGAGAGAAGGAAGAAGAAAGGAAGAAAAAAGGAAAAGTAAAAAAAAAAGAAGAAATAGGCAAGAAACAGAACATTTTATTTTTTTTTTAATTTTATTTTTCTTTTTAGTTACATTTTGTTAACTCTGTGTCCCAGCTGTATCCCGCTCCCTCATTCTCACCCCAACCCACACTCCCTCCCTGGTCTCCTCCCTGCCCCTTTCCAAGTCCACTGATAGGGGAGGACCTCCTCCCCTTTCATCTGACCCTGTTTTATCAGGTATCTTCAGGGCTGGCTGCAAAGTTCTCCTCTGTAGCCTAACAGGACTGCTCCTCCCCTGGGGGGGGGGGTCAAACAGCCTGCCCTTGAGATCCTGTTAGAAATAGTCCGTGTTCCCCTTACTTTGAAAAACTACTTGGTTACTGAGCTACCACGGGCCACATCCGAGCCAAAGTTCTAGGTTATATCCATAGATGGTCCTTGGTTGAGTGTCAGTCTCAGAAAAGACCCTGTGCCCAGATATATTTGGTCCTTGTAGAGCTCCTATCCTTTCCATATCATACCAACTTCCCTTCTTTCATATGATTCCCTGCACTCTGCCGAGGGTTTGGTTATGAGTCTTAGTGTCTGCCTTGAAACACTGCTAGGTAGAGTCTTTCAGATGCCTTTTGTGGTAGACTCCTGTCATACGTTCAATGCACATCCCATTTGTCTTTCTAAATGAGGATTAATCACCTTCGCCTGTGTCCACTTTCTTGATTATCTTCTTTAGGTGTGTAGATTTCATTATGTTTATCATATCTTGTAGGTCTATATAAGCGAGTATATACCAAGTTTGTCTTTCTCCTTCTGGGATACTTCACTCAGAATGATCTTTTCTAGATCCCACCACTTGCCTGCAAATTTCATGATTTCCTCCTTTTTGATTGCTGAGTAGTATTCCATTGTGTAAAAATACCACAATTTCTGTATCCATTCCTCTGTTGATGGACATCTGGGCTGTTTCCAAGTTCTGGCTATTACAAATAAAGCTGCTACGAACATGGTTGAACAAATGTCCTTGTTGTGTACTTGAGCAAATTTTGGGTATATACCTAGGAGTGGTATAGCTGGGTCTTGAGGTAGCACTACTCCTAGTTGTCTGAGAAAGCGCCAGATTGACTTCCAAAATGCTTGAACCAGTTTACATTCCCACCAGCAATGGAGGAGGGTTCCCTTTTCTCCACAACCTCTCCAGCATGTGCTATCACTTGAGTTTTTCATCTTGGCCATTCTGATGGGTGTAAAGTAGTGGAAATGTGTATTTTCCTTTGAAACTTAGTGAAAATGAACTACCAGGAAACAGAAGCAGTTCAAGCTCAAACTTGATTGAAACTCTGGGTCATGGATATAGAAACCAATGGCTGTTTGTCCAGATACAGGCAAAAACAGATATGGTTTCTAGCAACAGTATTGCTGAGGAGTATTTAAGAGATAGTTGAAATACAACATCCATAATGAAAAGTAGAGAAAGAGTAGGCTAGGGAGGGGCTGTGGTTAAGTGTGCTAGGCTTTTCTGCAGATAACCTGAGTTCATTTTCAGAACCTGCACTAGTCAGCCCACATGGAGCTACTGCTTAGGTCTTCCAGTACCTTCCTCTTGCCTCATAAGCACACATGTGTACCTACACTACAGTACAAACACACACAGACAAATATTTGTAAAAAGGAATCAAAATGAATGTGAGACTAAAGTGGTTGCCTTCTGGAGAAAAATAATTAAATACAATTGGACACAAAAATGTTTTATTTTCTTCTGTTGCTTACTAACCTAATTCATTATTAGGATAAAAAAATTACCCAGAATTTACATCCTAATTCTGAAAACTTATAGAAAGGGAAAAGTAGAAATTGGAAAAAAGAAAACATTTTGAGTGGGAGATAATGACCAACTCATGAAAAGTTAATCCTTAGAGACATTAAGGAGTAGTTTATGAACAGTTCAAGAGAATACAGAGATCCGTGGGTGAGTGTGAGTATGGAGTCACAAGGTTTATTTGTTGCTTTTGTTATGATGATGATTGATCTATGGGCTTATGCATTCAATCTAAGTGTTCTACCATTGCTTATACACCCTAATGTTCAAATTCTCTCTTTTTGCTATGAAAAACAAATCAATCTTGATCAGTATTGACTGTATATGATAGTGTGTGTGTTTATATGTTTGTGTGCTTGTGTATGGGAATTTATTGTTAGTGTATTCATAAGCCTGTGTAAATGTTTGTCTATGTGTATATTTATATTTTTGTGTCATTTTCTGGTCTGCCTTTCTTTCTTAATCATGGCAAGAGGTTATGACAGTCATCCTATTATACCTGAAAATTTTCTATCAACTGAAACTTCCTGCTAAAGAACAAAATATATATTTAAAGTACTATGCTTATGGATGTGGTAATAGATGGTTGTAATCTAACACTCAAGAAGCTGTGGATAGAAATGGGAAGCTTAAGGCAATCCTGAGACCTTGCCAAGCAAGAGGGAGAGAGAAAGTGAGACAGAGAAAAAATTAAGAGAAAAGTAAAATGTATGTGTTTCTACAACTATCTACATAGTGAGATTCTAGAAGAGAAATATTAATTAAAATACATTATATTTTTACTGTCCACCTACAGGACCAACCACATTTAAAAATCTACTAATTACTATAGAATTTCAAATACAGATAAGAAGAAAACCACCAATTTTTATGAGACTTTTGGTATTACTTTGGTCATTCAGTTAATTTGTTTAAATATAGTACATTGTTTTCCAGTTTTATTAATGCATAGAAGATAAGGACCATATTCAAGTACCTATATATTCAGTGTAATTTGCTGTAAATGGTTAACCGTACTTGCTGCTCTTTCAGAGCACTTGAATTTGATTTTAGCACCTATATTGGGTGGCTTACACCTACCTGTATCTCCATTTCCAGGTGCTCTCACACTCTCTCACGGCCTCTGTGGCCACTCTTACTCGCATGTACATGTCCACACACAGATGCACACTTTACATATAGATAAATATTAAACCTTGTATCCTTTTTAGAGAAGCTGAACAAGCATGCTGATGTCAGCCTTTCATCAGGGAACTTCTGACACTTGTATTACCAGGGCTTTTCCTGAAGCAATTAGTTTTTACAGAGGCTAATCTCCCAGGCAATTGCCTGATGGTTTTGTAATATAAAGCCATATTAGATCACACCCATGCATTCACAGATGAAATTTTTTTCACAGTGAATAATATATATTGTCATTTTCCTTTCTTTTAATAAAACAATTTCAATATAGTGATTTTAATGCAAGACACTAGGACAATCTGGAATAAAATATCATATTAAATCTTCATGAATCTGAGTACAAAAATCTTAACACTTCTTTTGTTATAACTTTAAACTAGGGTGATTTTCACATTTTAGTAGGTAGCAGAATCTCTTAAAATGGTTTAGGTGCCATCTGAAATTAAATGAGAAATTGTATATAAAATTCCTCAGGGAGAGGAATTTATTTTACATGATTATATATTTATGACAGGCAGCTGTGTCATACATGGCAAGAGTAAAACCTCCACAGAATATAGCAAACAATTTATTATTATTATTATTAATGTGAAAAATATAAAATATAAAATAGAAACCACAGAAGAAATCTGTGCTACTTAGAGACTAAGAAGTTTCTGAGCGACTGTGCAGACCTCGTGCTAGATAACAGAAGGGGAACAGAGGAGAAGGTTCTATGTAGATACCAGCAGTGAAAACTGTGAATAAAATAGTTACTCTGTGTTAGAGACTGAAGATATATTTTTTCCTGAGAAAGAAAATCAGCTGCTCTAACAATGAATTCTTATGCACAAAGGGTTTCATTCATCTATACATGCTCAAAAGCATCAGTACAGAGATTAAAATAAAGCAGTTCTAATGGTACTAGTGTGGATAAAAAGAAGGAAATGTCATTTTAATAGTTTGTCTGGTCATGGAATACTGAATCTTAATGCAAATAAGAAATCATAAAATTATACTGAGTTACTATGAACTGAGCATTCAAAGTCTTAACTTTCTATAATCCAAGACTTAGGCAAAATAAACTTTTCTCACCACAAATTAAACAAAACTGATGTCACAAAGTTTGCCATATTTTGACAGATATTTTTATTTCTGCATTATACATGTACTGAATTTATCTGCTGTAGTTTTTCTTAGATTTTATGATTTTGTACGTTACAGTTCTCATGTCTCAATAATTTGTAAGATTCTTAAGCATAGATAATTATTATTCATCTACACTACAAATATGTTACAATGTTATGTTATGTTATGTTATGTTATGTTATGTTATGTTATGTTATGTTATGTTATGTTATGTTATGTTATGTTA
>NW_026596240.1:4865544-4876371 GCF_907164565.1 Psammomys obesus | reverse complement strand
TATGTTATGTTATGTTATGTTATGTTATGTTATGTTATGTTATGTTACTAGTCTGCACATGGAGACTTTGTCTGGGTCCACAAGTGGAGCAAAGATAAGCTCCAATGTGTGTGAGCTTGTTCAAACTACCCACACAACTTAGTTGTGCCCATCTGACCTAAATTTTTTCTCCATCGCTATCATTCAAATTTCAGCAACCAGTTTTGTTTTTGAAGTAGAACTTACTCTGAAGCCTAGGCAGAGTGAGAACTCAGGATGTAATCCAGGCTAGCCTCAAATATGGTGCAATTATGCTTCACTCTACCAGAGTGCTCAGATTACAGACATGAGCTCCCGTACCCAGCTGTTCAGTTCCTAATTGGTATTACATGAAATATACAAAGTAAAATGTTTTCAGCTAGCTCTTCTCTTTACAAATCACACTTTTAATCATTCTACTCTGGGAAACGTCTATTATTATTAGATTACCTTCATTTAATTTGTAAAGTTCTTGGAATTGCACTTGGATTTATGTTCATGACCGAAGAAGAAAATGCAACTACATAATTTGCAGTCTTTGCACCATACAAGTAACATATTCTTAATGCGCAAAACCAACACACTTTGAAGAGAATGATACTATTTGATTGACAATGATTCTTCTTCTGGGATAGATATCAAGTTGTTTCAAGATTACCTGAAAGTAGAGTACAACCCTGCCTCAAAACATGTAATTTCATATTTAAATGGATAAATAGCTACAGAGGAAAGAGAAGAAGAAACAGAGGAGGAGGAGAATAAGGAAGAGGGGGAGGAGGAGGAAGAAGAAGACAGAAGAAGAAATTATTTTGCTACTGTTCTGTCTTCTTCCATGCATTTGCTACAAATAACCTTTACAGCCATCAAAGCTAGTACTGAAAAGAAGATACAACTTAAAGAACAGAAACACCCACTGTGTTGT
Source organism: Psammomys obesus (assembly GCF_907164565.1). Taxonomy (NCBI): domain Eukaryota; kingdom Metazoa; phylum Chordata; class Mammalia; order Rodentia; family Muridae; genus Psammomys; species Psammomys obesus. Next base: position 4,875,431 of record NW_026596240.1, on the reverse strand, counting down.
CCTTCAACTTCTCTGGCAGAACTGCCAGGCAGATCTTTATTTTACTCTGGGTCTTCTGAGATTGCTATTCAGGAATAATATGGGCTCCCTCTGGTGACTGATTTCACACCTAACCATTCCCATGGCAGTTAGATAAGAAGTTGCAGTCTTCTGGTTTTATGCTTTTTGTATGCAGAGAAGCATGTGAGGTCATGGGCCTCCAGGAAAAGGTTTCTATCATTTTATGTCTTTTTACTTTTTTATAAGAGAACAACACTAAAAACAAATGTTTGCGCTTAGGTTTAGAACTCCATTTCATGTACAGAAAGAATTTCATCAGCACACCAAATTGCTCAATCCTGGCCTTTATATTTTATTATCACTACCATTATTTATGCAGAAAAATCTTAACATGTTCAAGCCACATTATTCTTAGACAAACGTAAAAATGTATAAGAATAAAGTGATTTTGTTTTTCACCAGTGTGGTTAACACATCTGAAAAGTGAAATTTAGTTAAGAAGAGTGAAAAATGTAAGTCCCACATAGAAGACAGCTCCACGCTCAGTCTTTCCTATTAGGACAACACTTATTCTACAGTGAATTACCCCCCACTTCCCAGGTAATGAGGCAGCCTTAGACATTTTCAGCCACTCATTCCTCAAAATTTCCTTGTCAGAGTCTGGTTATGGTTTCATGGTTCCCAAGTACTTCATAAGTTGAAATTCAATGATTATTTGTGAAGATTTAATGAGGTAGAAACAACCTGATTTCAGTGTTAAAAAGCAGATGAACAACTATGCTTCTATAATGATTGAGTTTCCCTTTATAATGACGGAGCCTCCTTTTATAATGATGGAGCTTCTTTTGGGTATATGCCCAAGCATGGTATAGGTAGATCTTGGGTAGATCAACTCCTAATTTTCTGAGGAACCACAATAATGATTTATATACTGACTATGTAAGTTCATTCAAATATGTTCATTGAGGCTTTATTCATAATAGCCAGAATCTAGAAACAAACTAGATGTCCCTCAACTAGGTTGAGGAATGGAAAAAAAATGCGCTGTGTTTACACAATGCAGTATTACTCAGTGGTTAAAAGAATGGAATCATGAAATTTGCAGACAAATAGAAAGAACTACAAAAATTCTTTTTCTTTAGTGATGAAACCCACATCCAGAAAGACAAACATGATATGTTCTTACTTATAAGTGGATATTAGCTGTTAAGTAAATGATAATCAAACCATAATCCAGACACAGAAACGTTATGTAAGGAGAAGGGATATAGAAGAGACATTTAGATCTTCTCCAGAGAGGAAATAGACTAGGCCTTATGGGTAGATTGAGGATGGTTAGAAACAGAAGTATGAGAGATTATGTGGAAAGGGAAGGGATTGAGGAAGAGAGTGTGAGAGTGATGCCTAGAGTTGGGGAGCATTTTGGGGTGGTGTGGAAACCTAGTGCGGTGGAAACTGGAATCTGGAGAGTGACCCTCATGTAGACGTCTAGTAGTGGAGGACGTGAAATCTGAACTGGCCATCTACTGTAACCAGGGGACACTTCTAATGGAGGCCTAGGTTGCACTGGGTCATGTTGTTGTTAGAAGAGGTCCAGCAGAAATTCAAAAACAGCTCAGCCTGATGTTAGGACAGAAAGTATTTTCTAAAAGCAGTCAATGGCACCCTGGTGCTGAGGATAGCATCCACACAGTTCCAACCTGAATAGGTCAAGCTAGTGCTTTCATGGAGCCTTCATTTCTTTGTTCTATTACTTTTCACATGGAAAAGTACTCTGTAGCTACAGAAAGAAAAACCTGACACCAACTCAGCAATAAATACTTTGCCCTCAGTTTGTCTTTCCAGCAAATGTGCTGGTCAATGGTAGTACAGAACTTTTAGAAGTGGCCAACAAGTATCTCCTTTTACTTGAGGCCCATGTGAAGAGAAGGAGCCAATGCCATTCACTTTCCAGATGGCCAGGAACCAGAGATTGGATGGGTCAGAGCAACAAACACAATTGACCGACAATTTAAATAAATGAAACTAAAAACCAATATAATAATTCCTAATGATATTCTACTATACTGATAGATTGGTGCCTTATGTAGTAGTCATCACAGAGCCTTTATTTGGAAGCAGATTGTAGGAGTATGAGGGCATGAAGAACACTAGGAGAACATTGTCCAGCAAGTAATTAAGGCTTATTTGTGTGTGTATATTTTTTTTATTTATTTAGTCATTTTTTATTTTATTTTTCCAACTTATTCATTATATATCCTGATTGAAGCCCCTTCTTCAACTCTTCCCAGTCCCACTTGCCCTCTCTCCTCTCCCATCCCTCTTCCGTTAGTCCACTGATAGGGGTTTTCTCCTCATCTGCAATCTGCCCATGGCCTATCAAGTCTCATCAGGACTGCATGGATCCTCTTCTTCTGTGGCCTGGCAAGAACTTATTGCCAGGGGCAAGTGATGAAAGAGCAGGCAATCGAGTTCATGACACAGGGTGACTCTGTTCCCCTTACTCGGGTATCCACATGGAAACTGAGCTGCCAATTGGCTACATCTGAGCAGAGGGTCTAGGTACTCTTCATCCATGATCCTTGGTTGGTGCATCAGTCTCTGCAGTACTCCCTGGACTCAGATTATTTAGCTTTATTGGTCTTCTTGTGAAGCTCTTTCCCCTCCATGTCCTTCTATACTCTCCCCCTTCTTCCAAAAGGCTCCCTGTGCTCTGCCCAAAGTTTGGCTGTTAGTCTCAACATCAGCTTCAATCCCCTGTTGAGTGGAACCTTTCAGAGGACCCTCGATAGCAGGCTTCCATGCTGTTTCCTCTCTTCGAATGCTTCTGGTGTCTGTCCTGTCTACCGTCCTGAATGAGATTCAAGGATCCACCCTATGGCCTCCTTACTGTTTAGCTTCTTTAGGTCTGTAGATTTTAGTATGGCTGCCCTATATTAGATGGCTAATATCCGCTTATAAGTGAGTACACACCATGTCTATCTTTCTGTTGCTGGAGGACTGACATGCCAAGAATAGAACCTGCATGAATCTGGACTAGGTACTCTGTGTATATGTTGTTTTGCTGGTGTTTTTGTGGAACTCCTAATAGTCAGAGCAGGTGTATCTTTGACTCTTGTGCCTGCTCTAGAAATTCTTTTTCTCCTATTGGGTGGCCTTGTCCAGCTTTGATATGGCAGGTTTTTTCCTTGACTTACTATGTCTTGCTTTTTAATCTTTGATGGCTGTCTTTTGGAAGCCTCTCCTTTCTAAACAGCAGAAAATGAGTTGTGAAACAGGGGAAGAGAGGTTTGGCCAAACTGGGAGGAGTCAAGTGCGCAGAAACTGTGTGAGATAATAACCTATTTACAATTGAAGAAAGAAGAAACAAAATGTCAATGAATTTAATGTCTTTATTTCCTCTGTCTCTATTCATTTTTCCTATTTTTATTTATAAAAGGAAATAATGACTTTTTAAAATTATGTAGAGATTAAAGCTTGGAGGCATGTTCTGACCTGAACTCAGAAATACAACTCTGGAAATAAGATGTGTCTAGTGGGAGGACCAGAGATGAGAAACAGAGAAGAAAAAAGAAAAAAGAAAAAAAAAAACCTGGACTAGGTGTGGTCTTGCATAAGCAGATGATATATGTTGTCAAGCAAGTTTATTAAAATGCTCAGCATCTTATATACTATTCAAGGGGGAAATGATCATGGTGAACAAAAAGCTAAGTGAGATAATGTTGGCAAAGAGAACCCTGGCTACTCACCCACAGCTGCCTAAGGCCTGATAACCACAGCTCTTCAGGGGAGAAAGCTGGGTTTTCTGGAATCAAAACCTTAACTTTTGTGAGGCATGTCCCCATATTGATCCTTGCCAAGTTTGCTCTTGGACAAGGAAACAGGACTAACAACCTCTTTCCCATTTCATCAGGGCCTCTAAAAGAGTTTTCAGTCAGTCTGGCTCCCAACTATGTTCTGTTGTCTTGTCTGTCTATGTTGATAAGAACAAAGAAATAAAATATATTTTTTTTGTGCTGGAGATAGTGTTCAGTGTTTAAGAGTATTGACAGCTTTTGCATAGGACCAGAATTTGGTCCTCAGTACAAACATGGTAGCTCACAACCATCCATAACTCCAGTTCTTGGAAATTTGGTAAAAAAAATATCTTGGAAATTTCTTTTGAAACTTCTATACTTATCTCTCTTCTTGATGATTTCATCCATAATCATATCTTTAAATGCCACCTGTACTTAATGTCATACAAATTTTCTTTCTATTATGCAATTATATTTGAATCAGCATAAACCACTAAGCAAATTTAAATTCTGATCATGTTAACCTCTCTTTTCTTTTGTTGATTTTCTTTGAGTCAATACATAATAAGTCCATTATCCTGAGAAATTGGAGGTATTGCAGACACCTATATTTCATGTTTCTTATTTAGTACATGAATGCATTTTATAGAGATTTTCTTCAAAACATATCCACATTTCAATCATCTGTCCAGAGTGCATCTTTATTACTGCAGTATTAGCTTTCATGCTTTTCACTAGCTGCCAAAAGATCTATCTGATCCCATGTGTGACCATCAGAGTCCTTTCCAAACACTGGACAGAGTGGCTAGCTTTCCTATCAGTAATATTCTACATCTCAGCAACATTTCCATGTATCTCAAAGACTAAACCTCTACACACCTAATTATTTCCCAGGTTACCTTCCTGATTTAGTGTGCCACCTCTTTCCATACTGTCTCGCTGCGGCACTAGATTTTAAATTAATTCAAACATAATGACCCTGAAATGTCCTAGAATTTCCATTTCCAACATTTGTTCTGGAATCTTCTTTCTCCAGATTCCTGCATATATTCAAATCTTTGATATTCATTTATCTTAGCAGGGACATCTCTTTCCATATTTAGTGTACAATCCTCTCTACATTCTATCTCCAAGGGTTGTTTATTTTTAGACTGCACTATAATTAACAAATGCCATATTGGTTAATTTACTGTTAATTACTTACCCTGAAACAATTAGCTATACTTCTTTTTCAGTTACTTTCTCTTCAATGTCTTGAAGGGGGTGCTTATATATTGTTGAGTAAGTATGTGTTATCCACTGTATTCCATAACCTTAGCTAATTGCATTACAAACAAAAGATGTGACAGTTGATCTTTCAGCATCAGGTGCCTTGCATAAAACTCTTCCTTGTGTTGGAAATCAGCTTACTTATTTCTACCCTGAGCTCAGGTCTCCTATATCAACAGCAGTCATTAGTCCTGAGGATTCTAACCATGTTCTCATTATATTATGTGCTAACTTAGCACATGAAAATGAAACAATTAATTTTCTACTTCTAGTTATAATTAAACGATATGTTTTACTAAAGTAATAATATTTTAAAGTTTTAATATTTTATCTTTGAACATTTCATACAAGGTACAGGACATTTTAGTCATTTTCATCTCCCATGACTCTTCCTATTTCACCCCCTGATTCTGTTGCTGAAAATATTGTTTTCTAGAACCCCCTTCTATTTTTATGAGGAATTTTAAAATTTACTTCATCAAGCTTTAATATTCAGAGATTTGGAATTCAGAATATAATTTATTATATGTAATAATTTCTTGTGAAGTTATTTAATTAATTGTTTCGCTTTTTTAAGGAGCCTGTGCTGGCTCATGTATTTAAATGCTTAGTCTGCAGTTCGAGATGATATTTGGAAAGGTCAAGAAATGTTTAGGAGGTGCATTCTTGTTGGAAGAAGTATGTCAATGTGTAGGTTTTGAGGGTGTATACCTGAAGCCGAATTCCTGTTCTACCCCTTGCTTCTTATGTACGAATAAAAATGAGATCATCAACTTCCTGCTCCAGTGGCCATGCCTGCTTGTTGTCATGTCTTCCTCACAAGAAAAGAGTCTCTAAATCCTGAATTATAAGCTAAGGAACACTCTTAAACTCTCCTTGTTTTTAAGTATTTTCTTAAATTGTAGTTACATCAATTTCCAATTCTATGCCCTTCTTTCAAACCTTCCCTTCTTTCTTTTCTTTCAAATTCATGGACACACACACAAATCACACAATGCAAATTTTAGATTGCCAAATGATTAAATTCTTTACATACATGTTTGAAATATTCACAAATAAAAATAAAACATTTAAATCTAATCCTAGCATATAAATAAATGCATAAATATGAAGTCTAAATGCTATGACAATATTTAAATTATTCTGAGTAAATATAATACATGTTCCCTGAATATAGAAGAATAATGTGCTCAGACTTTTATAATGTTACTTGTAAGTGGGTTGTGAGATTGCAGAGTTAATCATTTGATGCTGACATATTTTTATCATAAAAACATAAAGTAAATAACATGGGGCTAAAATGATATTATTTTGTACAGTGCATTTTCTTTCTTTGTTTCTTCATCTGTGTGTGTGTTTTTGAAAATGTATTAGCTCCAAAAAGGGTGGATTTCCAGGAGTTGGAGGCATTGGTGATAATATGAATAAACCTACACATGAACCACACATATTCTACTAATTATTTTAAAATGGGAGAAGTGAGAATAAAAAAATCTTGATAGGAAGAAGACAAAAATATAGAAATCGAAGACATATGACAGAATCATCATGCTTCTCTAAGCTATAGGTCACTGAATAGGTTGCCAACTCCTGAATGTCTCATCTCAACAAGCACATAACTAAAAGAATAAAACTTTAAGAAGTTCACTGAAATATTCAAATATAAGACAACTTTAATGTCAATGTTTCCATCATATCATTCTGAACAAATTTTTCAGCCCTTACATGCTTCTGCTTTATCAGTCAAGTAGCCAAAAGAAAAAAAATGAAGTATATGAGAAAAAATAATGTCTAAGGAACATGTGTGACAGGTGTACTGAAGTATCACTATATTACTATATTTATCATTATAATTACACCACTGTTATAAGTGAAATTGTACTGAGTAGAAATTCAGTTCTTTAGTCCAAAGGAAAAATTCAACTGTGTCAAGAACTGACCTTTACACAATAAAGACTTTTTTTTCACAAATGAGGAAAACAGGCCAAGATTCTTAAAATAGTACACGTGTAAACTGAAACTGAATAATTCTGTAAACTGGTAACAACTGGTAGAAGCCAATATCATATTGTTAAGCTATTGGGAGAGTATATGTGCAATAACAGACTATAATAGAAGATATTAGTATGGATGCATGTTAGATTAATAGGTATACCAGTAATTACTAGTTGCTAGAGGGAGTGAAAACTTGTAAAGCCACTATGGAAATCAAGATATGTTTCTTCTTCTGAAAACTGAGAATCTGTCCACATCAAGACCAAGCTATACCACACTCGAGCATATACCCAAATGATACTTTATCTTACCACAAGGACTTGTGTTAAACTATGTCTCAAATTTATATGGAATAACAAGAAACCCAGAATTGCTAAAACAATTCCCCACAATAAAAGATCTTCTGGAGGTATCTCCATCCCTGATCTTAAGCTGTACTGTAGAGCAACAGTTATAAAAACTGCATGGTACTGGCATACAAACAGAATGGTGGATCAATGGAACCGAACAGAAGACCCTGAAATAAACTCACACAAAAATGGACAACTGAACTTTGACAAAGATGCCAAAACCATACAATGGAAAAAAGATAGCATCTTCAACAAATGGTGCTGGTCGAACTGAATGTATACATGTAGAAAAATGCAAATAGATCCATACTTATCACCCTGAACAAAACTAAACTCCAAGTGGATCAAAGATGTCAACATAAAACCAGACACATTAAATCGGTTAGAAGAAAAAGTAGGGAAACCCCTAGAACTCATTGTTACAGGAGACAATTTCCTGAACAGAACTCCAACAGCACAGGCTCTAAGATCAACAACCAATAAATAGGACCTCAAGAAACTGAAAAGCTTCTGTAAAGCAAAGGACATTGTCATCAAAACAAAAACGCCTGCCACAGATTGGGAAAGAATCTTCACCAACCCTTTATCTGAGAGAGGACTAATATCCAGTATATATAAAGAACTAAAGAAGCTGAAAAGCAGCAAAACAAGTAATCCAATTAAAAAACGGGGAACAATGATAAACAGAGAACTCTCTGTAGAGGAATATTGAATGGCAGAAAAACACTTAAAGAAATGCTCAGCCTCATTAGCCATTAGGGAACTGCAAATCAAAACGACCCTGAGATTTCACCTTACACCCATCAGAATGGCCAAGATGAAAAGCTCAAGTGACAACACATGCTGGAGAGGTTGTGGAGAAAGGGGAACACTCCTCCACTGCTGGTGGGAATGTAAACTTGTACAACCACTCTGGAAATCAATCTGGTGCTTTCTCAGACAACAAGGAATAGAGCTTCCTCAAGATCCAGCCATACCACTTCTAGGCATAAATCCAAAAGAGGTTCAAGTACACAATAAGAACATTTGTTCAACAATGTTTGTAGCAGCTTTATTTGTAATAGCCAGAAGCTGGAAACAGCCCAGATCCCCTCAACTGAAGAATCGATGCAGAAATTGTGGTACATCTACACAATGGAGTTTTACTATGCAATGAGAAATAAGGAAATCATGAAATTTGCAGGTAAATGATGAGACCTGGAAAGGATCATCCTGAGTGAGCTGTCCTAGAAGCAGAAAGACACACATGGTATATACTTACTCATATAGACATATAACATAGGATAAACCTACTAAAATCTGTACATCTAAAGAAACTAATCAAGAGAGACGACCCTGACTAAAACACTCAAGCCCCATCCTGAAAGGCAAAGAGGATGAACATCAGAAGAAGAAGAAAACAAGGAAACAACCTAGGAACCTGCTGCAGAGGGCCTCTGAAAGGCTCTGCCCTGCGGACTATGAAAGCAGACACTGAGACTTATGGCCAACTGTTGGGCAGAGTACATGGAATCTTATGTAAGAAGTGGAAAATAGTAAGATCTGGAGAGGACAGGAACCCCACAAGGAGAGCAACAGAACCAGAAAATTTGAACACAGGAGTCTTCCCAGAGACTCATACTCTAACCAAGTACCAGGCATGGAGATAACCTAGAACCCCTGCACAGATGTAGCCCATGGCAGTTTAGTGTCCAAATGGGTTACATAGTAATGGGAAAAGGGATTGCCTCTGACATAATCTGATTGACCTGTTCTTTGATTACATTCCTCTGAGGGAGGAGCAGCCCTACCAGGCCACAGAAGATGACAATGCAGCCACTCCTGATGTGATCTGATAAACTAAGATCAGAAGGAAGAAGAGGAGGAACTCTCCTATCAGTGGACTTGGGGAGCTCATGCGTGAAGAAGGGGGAGGGAGGGTGGGACCGGGAGGGAGTTATGGAGGGATACATAGTGAATAGAGTATAATCAATAAAATAAAATTAAATTAAAAAACTGTTTATAGTTTGTTTTTTTTCTTTCTTTTTTAAATAATTTTTAGTTTTTAGATTAATCACAGGTTATTTAGTTTGTATTCCAGCTGTAGCCCCCTCCCTCATTCCCTCCCTCCTCCAACCTCCCTGTTTCTTCTCCTCACTGCCCCTTTCCAAGTCCACTGATAGGGGAGGTCCTCCTCCCCTTCTATCTGACCCCAGCTTATAAGGTATCTTCAAGACTAGTTGCAATGTCCTCCTCGGTGGCCTAGCAAGGCTGCTCCTCCTTTGGGGGCAGGGGGAGATGTCAAAGAGCCAGCCATTGAGTCATAGTGGCTTCATTCATAATAGCTAGTAACTGGAAATGATCTAGAAATCTCTCAACCAAAGAATGCACCAAAAAGCTCTGGTGCACTTACAGAATGGATTAGTACTCAGCTGTTCAAAAATAAATAAATAGATAGATAGATAGATAGATAGATAGATAGATAGATAGATAGATA
>NW_026596240.1:4853919-4865534 GCF_907164565.1 Psammomys obesus | reverse complement strand
ATAGATAGATAGATAGATAGATAGATAGATAGATAGATAGATAGATAGATAGATGATAGATGATAATAACATCAAGAAATTTGAAGGCTCCTGGGAGTGGTATAGGAAACAGAAATACAATACAAATGCAGAGAGGTTAAGTAACAGGGAGAGATCAATGGTGATACACGGATTTCCACGGGAAGGGGAAATAGAATACATTTTTTGGTAGAATGATTGTGGGTAAATATGGTAGCATGAAAGTTCAGATATGGGGAGGAGGAATGAAGGGAGAGAATACAAGTAGAAATGACTGGAATTGGAGGGCAAAGGAGGGGGATGATGTGGAATCCTAGTGCAGCTGTAACTTCTAAAAATCTACATGGGTGATCCTAGCTAGCACTCTTTATCATGGAGAAAAAGAAGCTTGAACCAGCCATCTTTAGACATTGGTTTCTAACAGCACTCTCAAATAAATAAAACCAATGACTCTTTGTAAAACAATTTAGTCTAGATTTCAAAAACAAGTGTAAAAATGCTCAAAATGGTCTGGAACAGTTAGAAGTATTGAAAAGTAACAGATGGATACTACATATCAAAACATAGTGACACTATCAAATGGATACAACAGGCAAATGAAAGAACCCATGGCCAAATTTTGGTCAACTTAAGCAAAGAAATATAAAAGTCTATATTATGTCATCTATATTTCTTTTTCCTATGTTTCTAAGGTTTTGAGGAGTGGGTATGAGCTAAAATAGTCAATATTTAGGAAGGATTTGCCAAGGAGAATGATCAAGATTTGTATGAAATGAGACACAATAGTATAGTAAAAAGGGAAAAAGTTTTTAGCAGCTCAGAGTTGCAGGATAGAAGATAGATATCTATAAAATGACAAGAGACAGAATGGAACTAAAGAAGTGAACAGAGAGCAAGAACTGTCAACATTTTTGGTAATTTGCTTTGATTAAGTTCCTTCTTCATTATTTATGCATTCCTGGATGGTTTTGCATTGGGTATTTTGAAAAAAACAACATGCAAATGGAAGAATATATGTATAGAATGCTGTACTCCATTTCTCTTATTAGAATGGTTAATTTGGAGTCAGTTGGAAAAATTTAGAAAGGGGTTTCTGTAGTGTCAGTGGTTTTATTCTATAGGTTTTGATGACAATGACAAATTTTACATGTTCTAGAGTTTCAGTAATGGTTACCATTCAGGTAAGTGATACTTTTCTTGTTGTAATTGTGGTAAGTAGCCATTTTCAGAATACCCGTGATTTGAGATAGAACTTGATTTACTAGATTATTTAATAACTTCTCTGTGATTTATGTCTATTAACATTTCAAAGAGAGTTATGATTTCTATCATTTAAATGAACTCTCTGTTATATTTGATTTCTTCCATATAACTATTAAGGACTTAGGAGATGATTGCCACAAATTAATTATTCTATCAAAGGTACGAAGTCCCATCCAGGAACATGCTGTAAGACTTAACATTTGTGGAATTAAACACACACACACACACACACACACACACACACACACACACATTTAGAGAACAAAAACTTTTCATGTCATAGAGATGGGTGCTCTCCAGATGTCAGCAAGGTTCATTCAAACATTGAAAAATTACTGTTGAAGTCTCACAGTAAATTATGAGGCTTGAATTTAGGAAGAGTTCTGTCTCTTCAAGAAGCATAACCATGAATTTCTCCATATGGTTGTATATTGAACATGGGAAATTGGGATTGCTAAGCTGTAGTCATTGTACTAGTAACATTTATGGTCATGAAGAGGAGCAAGTCTTAATACCTAATGTTCTCATGACCTTCACTTCATACATATGATAGCAGCCAGCAAATTGAAACATAGTGCATGGGAAAGTTATTTTATGCTATGTTTGAATCCACAGTAAGGTTTTAATTCGTTAGTAGAAGAAAACCAGGTTCCTTAAAAAAAAAGTGGATTTTACTAATGACTAGTTTTCATAACTCTGTGAATGGGTTAGGCTCACATATTTCATTGATGTTATTCTGGTGAGTTTTATTGGAGGTGATTTTCTGACAGGGCTTACCATTATTTCTCCTCTGTTGGGTCATTGTTGACTAATGAGGAAACCTCATCTCAGATTCCCTAAGCTTGGTGAACTGATTGTGAGGAGAGGATTCAAGGAAGAGAAACCTCAATGTGTAGCTAGAATTTTGTCTGCTTTCTTCTGATAGTGCCCCTTCAATCTGAACCTACTGCATGGCAAAGGCAGGAGTTAACGCAGGTATTGAGTACAGAAATACCTGGTTACTATAAGTCATGGTCCATGGGGAACTACTAACTGTCTCTCATTATTACAATTTCAAAATAAACATCAGATTCTAATAAATTAAATTTGCATTAATAGCCCTATGTGATGGAGTGGATACCTGGGAAATACAAGTCAGGCAATGTTCCAGAACTTTTTAATCCAAGGTTATTGGTTTCTAGTAATTATCTTTTGAGGCTCAAGTACTACTTTAATTGACCAAATCAATAACTTCAGTTGAATTTTGTTCTCCTGTGTATTACAACTGAATTTCTGTAGAACTAATTGGTTTTCTTAGTACACTCTTTGCTAATGTGGTTATTTCATGACAGCTAGTCACTTCCTTATTCCACTTATTGAACATAACAAGTAAACACATGGATACCTATATACTTCTGGATTGATTTTATTTAACAATGAAAATATTCATTTTTTTGAAATCATGATATTTAATAGTTGCATGGATTCCTCACACCAAAGCTGTTGTAGGTACCAGGATTGGAAATAATCATCAAAGATTTGATATAAACTAGGTGTGATGGTTCATATTTACCATATTCATGATAAGGCCTAAACAATTGATCACTGCAAATCCATAGTCATCCTGAGCTACATAGTGAGGGAGAACTCTGAATTACATAACTCAGAAAAAAAAAAAAAAACAGGATTGGAGATAGTACATTTCAACATACACATTGTACTTCACATCTACTAGGATTTTGTTAAAATTTCAAGTGGAGTCATAAGTTTGCTGTTGAGGCTATTCTATCCATATTTCCAGTGGTGAAGCTCAGTCTGAAAGAAAGAAAATGAGCACCAATAGTTATAAAATTAGTAGGAAAGCTGGGAAGAGGTGGTATGTGCCTTTAATCCCAGCACTTGGCAGATAGAGGTAGCTTAATCTCTGTGACTCTGAGGCCAACCTGGTCTATAGAACACATTCCAGGATAGCCAGGGCTAAAACAGAGAAACCCTGTTTTGAAATACACACACATACACAAAAAGTTGCATTAATAAGTTCAGGCTAGAACTCTATCAAAAATGTTGGATCTTATCTGCTTATCTGTGATAGAATAAATTTATAAATCTGAATTTAAATTTTAATCTCAATAGCAAATTACATAAACATGTAAGTGGACATTCAGTATTTTCAGTGTTGTAGTAAGAATATCTCATACAATTAGTATAATTACTTTAGTGAAATTCTTTTTTTTTTCAGTACCAGCAACAAATCCTCGACTTTGCCCATATTAGGCAAGTGCCCTCTCCCTGAATTATATAGACAACCATATATTTATTTTTATTTCAAGACATGATGCTATGAAGTAGTCAAGCATAATCTTAAACTTGGTGTGTAGTTCAGGAAGGCACTATTATCATCCTGCTTCAACCTTCTGAACCATCTAGATTACAGGCCTTTATTACCAGGCATTAGAAAACAACATTATTCTTCTATATCACATTATTTCTTTGAGAACAATGCTTAAAGTCTTATAAAACAGTTAAGAAGTAAGGAATGAAACATCTAATGCAGAAAAAAAACAGAGTATTGTAACATATTTGAAAGAGAAAAGTGGTTAATTTTAAAAATGTGCAACATTGCAATAAGCAGTAAGTTCATGAGGGCTGATGTGGTCTAATAGTGCTTGAGAAAGATTACCCTTGAACTTGGCCTTACATCTGTTATGTTCACGTATCTCTTGAACATTTAACGTCCTCGGAGAAGGGATCCATTCATTGTCTCTATAATGAATTTGCAGAGACACGAGTCCACTCTCACATCTCAACCATGAAGGCTAGATCCTCTTGTCACTTTGATTGTTTAGCACATGGAACCAGTATGCATTATGTTAATTCTCCTTCCTCATTATTTCACAAATACATGCACTGTGTTCCAGGACTGCTAGCTTATTTGGAGTCCTTGAATTTAAAAGGTCCAGGTTCATTATAATGAGCCCTTGCTTTGGAGCAAGAGTGGTCTCTGAAAATATAAGTGTTTCTACTCTAAGTACCTGTGGTAAAAGAACAATTGTGAAATTTAATAAAGAAGAAATGAAATGTTCAATTGGAGACCAAAATTGCTTTACAGCAGTACAATAAAATAAAACACAACCTAGTTGCCCTCAGCACTAAACTATTATTCACACACAGCAAAACAGGAAATAGCCCTCAGGGTTGCTTGGCCAGAAAGGTATGAGTGATGAGTGATGAGAGTTTTATTTATCCTCTAAGGAACTGTGGAGGAAGGATGGAGTTTCTCTCATTCAATCAAGCAAAAGGTAAGATTCTGCTCCATGTTATTCTCACATTTTTCTCATCTATTATTCTGACTAGACTGAACCAAATCTATATCCTATTTATTCTGTTAGATAAAGTACTCAATGAAAGCTAGAAAGGTTTGTTCTCTATCAGAAATAAAGAAATCCTTTCTGACCTATAGTAGAATCATTCCAGGTCACTGAAAAAGAAACACCAACTAGTAACAATATAAAAATTTTACCCCTAAAACTCTGTATAATATGCAGTTTAATACTGACCTTAAAGTCATTTCTTTTTTGATAATCTGTGGAAGATGACTCAGTAGTAAAAGTGCTTACTGCATAAGTAGGAGTACCTTAGTTCAGATTTTCATTTCCCACATGAAAAAGAGGGTGAGATACAGATGTCGCTAGTCCAAGCTTTGGGGAGGCAGAAGCAAGAGGGTTCTTGCAGCTAGGTGAACAGTAACTCAAGATGAATTTTTGAAATCCATGTTTAGTCAGAGATCTTAGATTTTTAAAAATTCATGTAGAATGAAATAAAGGCAGACGTGCTATATGTTGAGCTCTTGCATCTACTCACAGTCTCGGGTTCTCAGCTTAATATTCATATGCACATGCAGTACACACACAGAGAGGAGACTGCCTTGTTTGAATAAATAGAATACTTGTTTTAAAAAATGTCCACATGTGTAGCAAACTAAGAGGATTACAGACAATTTTCCACAAAGCAGAGAGTAGGTTCTGATGGTTTGTTTCCGTGATGAAGACAAGAGCTTGTAAAAAGATCCTTTGTTTATCGATCACCATCCTGTTCATGTCTTCAGCAAGAGCAGGCCATTCACTATCTTGAACAAAGCCCTTGAGTTTGCTGATGGAACAGAGTGGAGAAAGCTGATTAGAAAATAAAAGTACTGTATATGATTCTTTATAGCTCATATCTTTGGATGTGGGTTATGTTGTACTGTCAGTGGTTCCTGTGTATTTGATTGCCACCATCCCAGTGCTAGCACAGCAATAATAAGACTTGTGAGATGAGACAACTGACATCCTGTGTCTCACTATAAATCATTTATCGACAGGAATTACTCTCTTTGCTTGTTCACAGTGTAGAGAATGTACTTGTGTCGTTTCCCCTCATCGCAAAACATAATAAAATTCCAAACAGCAATTAAAACAACAACAAAATGCAGATTCACAATAATAATCAGAAAATACCATTGTAATGACTCCCAGACTCACATAATTCCGAAAATTTCAAGAAAAAAAATTGCCTTCTCCTCTATAGTCAGCATTATCCCATTTTTTTTTCAACTGAAACATTAGTGCAGGAGTTCATTTCAATTTGTGTATGTGTGTGTGGTCCCTGTGACAAAGCCTTCACATCTCATTGTTTTTACATCCAGGGAAGGTCAATTGTTATAATTCTGCTTTTTTCAGGAGCTATTTTTTCCCTTGAACTTTTCCAGGCTAGAATTAAGACTCATATCTTAGAAAAGTCAGAAAACAGTTGCTCATTTCCTTTATTCCCTAGCCCTGATGCTACCTATTCACTAATAATCTATAGATGAATTTCCAAAGATAAACGTGCGATCAAAAGTACCCCCAATTTTTTCTAAAATATGCACTCATGAATTACTCATCATGTCTCTTGGGATTAAAGAAGTTAAGAGATGGGCTGTTTGGGATAAAAGAAGAATCGTGGGTATGGTGGTTAACCTGAATTTTCAACTTGACTGGAGTTAGGTCACTTAGAAAATATGTCTCTAAAAAGGTTTGTCAGGGCATCTTTAGAAATCTTTACAATAGGACATAAAAGTTACTTTGAATGTGGGTGGCACTGGGGGAGGGGGATAAGAGAAGAAGAGGGAGGGAGGGTGGAATTGGGAAGGAAAAAGAGAGGAGCTACAGTTGGGATACAAAGTGAATAAACTGTAATTAATAAAAATATTTTTAAAAAATAAAAAGAAGAAAGCCAGCTCAATTGCTATCTCTCTCCGTCCTTACTATGGATATAATGTGTCCACCTTCCTAATAATATTGTTATTTCTTCTTTCTCTGCCTCAGAATATTGTTTCTCATACTAAATACTGAGACAAAACAAGGTTTTTCTTCCTTCCTTTGTCCTTCCTTCCTTCATCCATCCCTTCCTTCCTTCTTTCCATCCTTGTGGTTAACATTATCTGGTGTTTTGCCACAGCAACAGGAACAATCACTAGTGGAGAATATTGGTGCCGTGAGGTAGAGATGTTTCTGTGATAATCTTGGACACATATTTTAGACATCAGGGATATGTTTGCAGAAGCAATGGGAGAGAGTTTGGATATGCAAGCATAGAAGCCCTAAATACTTCAGTTGAGGAGGAAAAGGATGCTGTCAAAGCTTAATTGCCATTCTAGTGACAGTTTCCTTTACCATATTGTTGATCTAATTATAGACAGAAGAACCAAGGTCAAAAAGTTTTAGACAGAAACAAGAACTCTATTGGTAATTTGGGGTAAGTACATTTATTTCATATTCTGTTAAAGAAACTGGTTTCATTGTGTCTATGTTCTAAGAACGTTATTAAAGCTGTATCCAAAAGTAATGTATTAATTTTCAATTTTTTTAAGCAAATTTCAAGATTTTGTGGAATGGTTACTGCTCAATGTTTTTATTTACATCTACAGACAGAAAGTGGAGTGAGAGCAAGCAAGTATTAAAGACAAACATAAAAATGGAGAGTTTAGTTAGGAAGGAGTGGTGAAGGGGTGTAAAAGTGAGTGAGGATGCAGAAAATGTAGCAGTGATTGCTTAAGAGATTAGTAACATTGAAAAGAATCCCAGGAACATGCATAGTTTTCCTGTTTTAGAACATGTGTTAAGCACAGTTAATAGGACAATGCAGCCAGTTCTGATGAGACCAGATAAGCTAGGGTCAGATGAAAGGGAAGGAGGACCTCCCCTATCTGTGGACTTGGAGAGGGGTATAGAAGGAGATGAAAGAGGGAGGATAGGATTGGGAGGGGAGGAGGGAGGGGACTACAGCTGGGATACAAAGTGAATAAATTGTAATTAATATAAAAAATAAAAATTTAATTAAAAACAAATAAATTATTAGTTACCGTTGTGCTATATGTCCTATTGTTATACTCATAGAGATTTTGTGCAAGGATGATCATTATTACCCTCTCCATTGAGGATAAGGACAGTTGGTGGCTTCCATTCCTTAGAACCTTATCGGTTACCTTCTGCTACTCTGTAGCAGAACAAAAATAGCCCTTAGAGATAACATTTTCATGTCAGGTCCAGCTCACATCTTCTGTGTTATGTGTTCAAAATGTATGGTGTAACAACTATTAAAGAAGAGGAGGTCATGGATTTCAGCAAGTGAGAAGGAGAACAAGATTGCTTCAGGGGAAAAGTTAAACGGAGGAAAGGGAAGGGGGAAATGATATAATTACATTATAACTTTAGAAAAATACATTTAAAACATGAAAGAAAGAAGTCCCTTGTGATGGGACCTGAGGAAAAGTGCCTGCAGAGTCAGATACCACCTGTGAAGGGTTCATACTTATGAAACATGTAAATTCACTTGACAGGAGAGAAGAGCTTTAACTGAGAATACATCGAAGGTTCTCAGTTAGAATGTATAGATAAAGCTTTTCTTGGATTCAGTCTTTGAAGCACAGAAGCTGCTGCATCTATAGTACAAGATATTCAGGTTATACTTTGAGATGCTAACAAAACTCGCTAATGTAATCCATCATGTACCAATTTTATTAACTTGAGATGCAGAAAGATACATGGAAGCTTGTGCCCAGATCCAGAAAACTACAGCGGCAAAATGTGTGGAGGAGTAAATTGTCTGTAAGTAGCCCTGAAAAGGTCATTACATGAAGGTAAGGAGGTGACTTCTACATTGTAGTGGATAACCCATGATAACAATGATGTCAAAAACATGCTACAACTGCTGAAGAAACTTTCAACACAGAGCAGAGCCAACTTAATAGTTACCATGTGTACTGCAAACAGCAACCCTAGAGGCCTATTTGTAGTCTAGATCATTCTATCAAAAGCCAGATTTCAGAGCGAAAGGATTTAAATTTTATTCATGGCCCATTTTCCAGTTGATGTCTCATCCTTTTGAAATGTGACTCTGAATGTTTGCTCTCTTCACGTCTGCCTTGCAGCTTTGAATAAAATATGAAGAGTTTTCTCTCACCTCCACCAAGTGTCCTCCTAAGAATATTCGCTTTGTCCCCTGACTTGGAGAGTTGTATGGGAGAAGATGAAGGAGGAAGGATGGGATTGGGAGGGAGTGAGGGAAGATTCTACAGCTGGGACACAAAGTGAATAAACTGCAATTAATATAAAAATAAAAATTTAATTAAAAAAGATGAACAGCATGAGAAATTTCATAGTTTCAAACTTCAAATAAAGTAAACCCTTCCTTCCACAAGTTTCTTCTTGTCAGATATTTATGTGGTCACAGCAACAATGAAGGATAGAAAACTAGTATCCAAAATGATGAGCAATCTTTACTGTGAACTTAACTGGATAAATCACCTGATAAAAATATCACTTTGATGCTATAGAGCTCATCCTGAGGAAGGAAAAATGTTGTAAATGTGGGAAGTATCATTTTGTTGGTTACAGAAAAATGAAGTCAGCTGAGGATTAGCACCTCTTTCTAGTCTTCCTCATTGTAGACCTAATGTCATCAGATGCTTCACTGTCATTCTGGCTTACAAATGCTACAATGAGTCACTGTCCCTTCTTCAAACCTGAGCCAAAATAAGACCTTCCTTCTGCAAGTCTGTTGCAATAATGAAAAAAGGAAAGATGAGGCTTTGGTACTTCTAAACTCCATTCTCTAACTCCATTCTCCTGAACATACACACAAACAAACACCACATATATCATATTGTCACACAAAATTGCAAATGAATAAATGTTTCACTATAAATTAAATGACATATAATCTGCCATATCCTATAATTGAGAGATAGAAAACTAGAAAGTGATTATTCCCATAGATATAATAATTATATGTCTTTTGTGGGTATTAGCACACTGTATGATTGACAGAAATTGATGGCTGGAATGAAGAAGAGAATTAATGCAATATTAAACAAGGCAATACCTTTAAATGGGATTAACAGCCACGCCAACTACATCTACAAGAAACACTTAATGACACAGTGTAGTGTCACATTTCATGTTATACAATCGCCATCTCAAGAACACATCCTTCCCTGCTATCTAGGTTAAGAAGAAAACATTTTTTTTTCTGCAATGATCCCATCTCTGCTGATAGATAGAGAAGAATTCAGCCTTTCAAAGAGAGTCATAAATTCCAAAGCACTTTTCAGGGTTTTGTTTTTGTTTTATTTACCTTAAACTTCAGTTTCTTTTCTTAAAATCTGATTTTTATCTAATTTCAAACATTTTTATTTCCTTTGAGTACCCAACTCTCAGGTTTCTGAAAGTGTCAGTTAGGCAGACACCTGTGACTCTTAGGGCTTCTTCAATACCTATTACTTAAAAAAGTTTTTGACTGTCTTCTGAAAAGCAGTTATGGTCCTGGAGATTTTTATAAACATTTTCATTAATCTTCTACATTGTAGTTCTTTTAAATATGAGCCTTTTCCTCAGATCCTTAGACTTGATAACCACCTTAATTTACTATTACAAAAGTAGCCACCTTAGGTTTCTGCAATTGGGAAACAAATCTCTTCTATTTAAGAAGCAAATAGGAAAACAGCTTTTGCCTCCACTCTTTCTCCCAGCTAAGCAGGAAGGTCAAATACATTCTTATTGTTCCTAGAAGCATTAGTGACCTTTTATTTATTACTTAGTAAAAGAAAAATTGCTGCAGTCAGAAGTGTTAACTATCATTTGGAAAGAGATGGAATGTAAATAAAAGTGAAAAGGAAGCATATCAACAACAGGTTAGGAAGTAAAGGCATAGGTAAATAATAACTGAAGTATATCTTAGGAGTTGGAGAAGATGAAAAGGTGAGTGTGGAAAAGTAGATAAGGAGGAACCAATAATGACTATTATAGCGGGAGACAGAAAACAATTATTTTGTTTCAGAAATTTCAAAACATTAGGTATGAACCATGATGCTATTATTTAATTATTTCTCTTGTGACAAGAACAGCTCTGGGCTTGTAAACAGTTCAGTACAATAATTGGTTTAAATTTTTCATTCTAGTCAGTGTTTTGAGTAATATAGAAAATAAAGAAGGCAGCAGAATGTCTATAAATTATCTTAAAACATGTTATTATTTTATGCCAGTGACTTGAATATATGCTTGTTTGTTATATATGTGATAATGAGTGGATTTGAAGTATGTATATGAAGTCTACAAAGGAACAAATAATTAATTGTAGAAAAGACAAGTGAGTATATAGCTAAGACAAAGAGCACTTTTCTTAGTATGTGCAAGGTTCTGGGTTTTACACTTGGTACTTTGAAATATTAATAATAAAATTACAGCAAAAAAATAAAAACATAGAGAGTATACCAAATGATTGAGGACACAGGAAGCTGGAAATTTAAAAAGTTTGAAAGTCAATAAAAAAAAAAATGAGGATGAAATAGCTTAGGTGGCTCATTGGTTTCCAGCGTTTGATTAACAAATTTGATGACCTGAGCAGAATCCCAGAACCCCAATTACAGAAGAAGAGAAATTAATGCACAGAATTGTCCTCTGACTTAGATATGTTTAAGGCAAAATGTATTTCTACACATACACACCATGTACACAAAGTAGTAGCAGTAGTAGCAGTAACAGTAATAATAAGAGTGGTAATAATGATGACAATGGAATAAGAAAGAAAGAAAAGAGAGAGAGACAGGCAGACAGACCAAGTATGGTGGCATATACATTTAATTTCAGTATTAGGGAGGCAAAGGCAAGTGAATCACTGAGTTGGCCAGCCTGGTCTACAGAGAATGTTTCAGGTCACCAGAACAGTCTTCTGAGCTACACAGAGAAACCCTGTTTCAAGAAAGAAAGAAAGAAAGAAAGAAAGAAAGAAAGAAAGAAAGAAAGAAAGAAAGAAAGAAAGAAAGAAAGAAAGAAAGA
>NW_026596240.1:4853708-4853909 GCF_907164565.1 Psammomys obesus | reverse complement strand
AGAAAGAAAGAAAGAAAGAAAGAAAGAAAGAAAGAAAGAAAGAAAGAGAAGGAAGAAAGGAAGGAAGGAAGGGAGGGAGGGAGGGAGGAAGGGAGAAAGGGAGGAATGAAGGAAGGAAAGAAGGAAGAAAGGAAAAAAGGAAGGAATGAAGGAAGGAAGAAACGAAGGAAGGAAGAAATGAAGAAAGAAAGAAAGAAAGAA
>NW_026596240.1:4846206-4853698 GCF_907164565.1 Psammomys obesus | reverse complement strand
AAAAAAGAAAGAAAAAAAGAAAAAAGCTAAGAGGAGGAAAAGAGAAGGGAGGGAAGGAAGAAGGGAGAGAGAGAAAGGGAGAGAGAGAGAGCTGACTGAGGTACGAAGGGGAGAGGTAAGGAGGGAACAAGGAACCAAGAGAGGAGGACAAAGGGGAAGAAGAGGTGAAGGAGGAAGGACAGTTTCAGAGAGAGAGAGAGAGAAAAAGAGACTGAGACACAAAGAGAAACAGAAATAGAGACACAGACAGAGATATCCCTTATACTAGAAAATAATTTAAAATTCTGTCCTCAGTGTTTTCAAAAAGAAAGGACATGGGAATTAGAGTGGAAGAAAGTGCTTATTTCAATCAGAAGAAAATCAGCTATAGGATTTGGTAAACTAATTCCTTAACATAAATGTGCAGCTCACAGGAAAGGAAGACACTTAGCTGATGATCAGGAAGCAAATGGACTTAATGGCTTAGCCATTAGGTATGTTCTGTGCGAGATGGTGAGATGGTAAGGTGCCAGAGAAAGGTGCTGAGAAAAATTATCTATCAGGCCACAAGATTTATTTGGAGAATGAGTTGCCATGGTCATTCTGTGCAGGGGGTCCACGGTTCCTGGTTGGCGTATCAGTCTCAGAAAAGACCCCTAGGCCCAGAATTTTTGGTTCTGTCGTTCTCTTTGTAGACTTCTAGACCCTTCCAGACAGTCCTGATGAGACCTAATAGGCTAGGATTAGATGAAAGGGGAGGAGGTCTTTCACTATCAGTGAACTGGGAGGGGCATGGGAGGAGATGAGGGAGGGAGGGAGAGAGGGTGGGATTGAAAGGGAGTGTGAGTGAGGCTATAGCTGGAATACAAAGCAAATAAACTGTAATAAATACAAAATTATATTAAAAATTTTGAAAAAGATCATTGTTGGAAGATTAATAAAAAAAATTCAGTTCCATGAAATTTGCAGGCAAATGGATGGAACTAGAAAAGAACACCTTGAGGGAATTTGCCCAGAAGCAGAAAGACACATACGGTATAGACTCACTTGTAAGTAGATATTAGACATATAATATAGGATAAACATGCTAATATCTATACTCCTAAAGAAACTAAAGAATAAGAAAGACCCTATAGAAGATGGTCAATCCTCATTCAGAAGGACGAACACGATAGACACTGGAAGCAAAAGACAGGAAACAGGATAGGAGCATTTCACAGAGGGTCTCTGAAAGACTCTAATGATCAAAGTATTGAAGCAGAGGCTGAAAGTCATAGCCAAACTTTGGGCAGAGGGCATGGAATTTTATGAAAGAGGGGGATATAAAAAGACCTGGAGGAGACAGGAGCTTCTAAAGGAGACCAACAGAGACAAAAACAAAATGAAACAAAAGCCAAAAACACAACAACAAAAAACTGCTCCCTGGGAACCCAACCAAGGTCAATGTGTGGAGAGGACCTAAAATCCCAATCCCAGCTCAAATGTAGCCCATAGAGTCAGTATCCATGTGGGGTCCCTAGTAAGTGGAGCAGGGGCTTTCTCTGGCATGAACTCAGTGACAGTCTCTCTGATCACCTACCTCTGGGGAGTGCAGCCTTCCCAGGCTACAGAGGAAGACAATCCAACCAATCCTGATATGACCTGATAGACTAGAGTCAAATAGAAGAGGAGGAGTACCTCCCTTTTCAGTGGACTAGGAGAGGGGTATAGGGGGAGAAGAGGGAGTAGGTTAGGACTCAGAGGAGATGAGGGAGGGGGCCACAGCCAGGATACAAATTGAATAAATAGTAATAAAAATAATAAAACCAAACCAAACCAAAACAAAGCAAGAATATATTTGCTTTGACAACTTTGACAATATAAAACAAAATATGAAACAGGCTAAAAAAAATTTCCATGACACATGTGTTTCCCTCATTACACATTTTGTAGTTAATAAGTAGCCTATAGGCTTTTGCTTAGGTCCCTTTTGATTGCTGGGTGGCAGGAGAACCTGTAGGGGCTGCAAGGACCATAGCAGATGGTGGGCGTTGCCTTTACTCCCTGAAGAATCATCATTGCAGGGAAGAGAAGGGAAAGGGTGTGTTATGCTGTTTTGAGGGCTCTTGTGGTTACAGGTGGGGTCCAGAGCACAGAACAGGAACACTTGTCTTGTAAACACAGCTACAAAATTAATGATCTCTCTGAAGCTGAGCACTAGAGGAAAATTGGTCAGATTTTGAATGGTAGATAAAACTGAACTACATGAGAGCAGGACTAGTTTGATTTTATTAAACCGAAAGTTAGTTTTCCTGTTTGGGAAGGAGAGATACTGGAAAGCAAATCTAGCTTCAGCTTCAGGGAGTCAGGCCAGGACACTGACATTCAGGAAGGTAGGAGGACACTGAATGCCAAAGCTTTCACCTGAGTTCTGCACACTTGTCAGCACACAAACAAAACCTCAGTAGGCTGATAGAAATGAGCCTGAGCCGCAGGAAAGAGGCACATTCTGACGTGGGCCACAGGTCTCCTTGATCTCTGGCACAGCTCTGCCTGGAGCATTCTCTTTCCTGCAATGTGCCTGATGATTAGAAAGAAGTCCTGAGTATCAAAGATCTTCCCTGTCCAATTAAACTGCCAGCAACATCAGTGCCTTGCATTAGAATCGTCTTCACTTGTGTTTTCTGGAAGCAGAAGGATAAAGGCATTTTCTCCAATTAAAAATACAGCATGAAGGACGTCACATTCATGAGGACAGTAAAGAGACTTCATTATGTAGACTTTTTTAATACCTCTGGAAACCTCATCCGAGATCAAAGGTCTCTACATCTTTTATTTTTGCTAGCCAGAAAAAAAAAAAAGATATTTCCATTCATGTAGGAGAAACACTCAACTCTCCTTTTAAGACTAGCTCAGTACATGACCAGCTAATTATCTTTATTTTGCTACTAACATTTCAGAAGCTGAGCCAACAGAAAATACTCTCTCAGTAATAAAAGGTTCTGACTAAAGAAAACAATAACAGAGAAATATTTCATCCCATCATTTTAGTAACAATTCAGCAGAGTATTTGCTTAGTATTATTGTGTGATTTCTCAGGTCAGCTTTACTTGACAACTTATAAAGGTGTTCTCTCCTGATCTTATTATTTACAAAGATGTCATACACATGTCTCATCGGTACATAAAGAGGGTATAGATTGTATTAGGAAGGGGGACTTGACTTTACAAAAGGCTTCACCTGAATTCATCATAAAATGATTTATTTTTTGTCCTGTCACTGTTCACACACAGATGAATAAAAGAGACACATGAAGGGCTGAGAAGCTGGAATAATTACTTCTAAGTAATATTATCTGTAATACAACTAAATCAAAACCTGCTTATATTGAAGTGAGAGTGTTTTGTCTTGGTAAAATAGTTGAGCTGAATCGACAATTGGCTGATTTGTTTTTCTGAAATATGTCTATGAAATAATATTCACTGACTGGTGACGTGAATATCACCTAAAGCAGAGGTCCTGAATATCCTGTCTTCTTTAGCGGAATCCATCTGGCTTTGCAACCTTTGCTGCTTGTAAATGTCAGCTTGAGTAAAATAAAAAGTCCATGAAAATCACAAAAATTTTTCAATTTGAATATGAGTTATTCAGTTCGGAGACTCAAACTTATTTTAATTTCCTTCTCATAATATGATAAGGGTGTTCTATGACTCTGGATATTCTCACCACCTGGTATATATCACTGTGGTACTGAAAAGCTATGATTGTTATTTTTATCATATATGTTATAAAATACCCGACAGGAAACAATTCAAAGGGGATTTACTTAGGGTATATGAAGGCTTATATGGATGTAGTTTGAAGGTTTGAGATACTCAAGTACATTCAGCTTGAAGGCATTTATCATCATGGTGGGGAAGCATAAGTGGCAGGAGAGGGAAGCTGTATATCACAAGAGGCACATTGTATTTACATTTAGAAAACGGAAAAGGAATGGCCGATGCATCCAGACTATAAAGCTTCGAAGCCAACACCAAGTGAGCCTTGCTCCAGTAGGGATCTATCTTCTAAATATTTGTATTTTTATTTGTGGGAAATTGAATGGTTGTGCTTCCTTAAACCTTGCTTAACTTACATTAGTTTTCATTGTGGACCTCTACCTCAATTTCGAAAGCTGGTTCTTGGTTCTTTTGGTGTCTTGTATCTGCCTAGACTTGTCAGCTATTCCTTGTTCCTTGGAGATCTTCATCTGTCAGCTTCCAACAGGAAAGAATACATGGCCATTGGAAGCCAAAGTTATTTTGTTTTCATTTATGATCAGGTGGACACGTGCTGATTCAGTGATGCCTGATAGGTACATAGTGTGCTACATCATATTTACTGACAGAAGACAGATAAGCATACAGTATATCCAGTGCCATAAGAAATAACCACATGCTGTAGATGAAAACACACACACATTTATATGTATACATGTATGTCAAAGAATATTATATAATTATACCAGAATAAGAGAAATCTTTCTCATAATCCCAACTCTCATTTGAGGTATTCTGCAGAGGCTGGTATTTTTTATTACTTTCTCCCATAATCCTTTGTTTTAATCAAGCAACTTAGCTGCTCATAGTTCTTGACCTATTGAAGTGAAACAAAACTTTATACTGGAGGAAAATGAACTATTGGTTGTTCTTTCTGAATTAGGTTGATGAAACTGTAGACTGGCTTTAGCTGTAGTGTAACACTTAGACACGTGATTGTATCTCTTTATCTCAATATCTTTTTTTTTTTACTGTGGAATAGCACCTCAATTTCACGTTGCAGTCAGAATCAATCGACTTCATTGGTTTTTAGTTGATTAATTAAGGAATAAGAAAAGTCTAAAGCACTTAGTAGCAGTCTTAAATCCCATACGAATTAATACATAGTAAAAAGAAGTCTTCCCTTTTTAAAAACAGACATCCAAGGAGAATAGTAGAAAGTTATGAGATCAGGAAGAAAGAGACAGCAATGAAAGTCACTGAAGATAGCAGTGAAGTGTACCACTCTTATTGGCTAAATTTGGAATCTTGGAGCTGCTATAGGAATAGCAGCTCTGCATTCTGGATGCTAGTTCTTAATATATATCAGCCCCGAGAGACTTTATTCCAGCCCTAAAAACATATAGATACTATTACTGAATCTTTAAAATGCTATTTGACTAGTTCATCAAGAATGATGTAAAATACGGTTGGACTGATGAACTATGAAGCTAGGTCACTTCCTGAGTTACGTGATCAAAAGCATTTTTCTGCAGGGTACCAAGAAAGTACGCAAGACATGAAGTAATTTCATGCATTAAACCTTTGACAGAAGTTCAAGAGAAAGGAAAGGTACATCTATTCCCAGCAGTCTATTCAATAAGAACAAAGAGACAGTGCTTCTAGGACAGAAGTTGTCCAATGTTGCCAAGATGTGATATCTGGATTTATCCCAGGTACCTATACCATGCCAGAATCTGATGCTGGTGTATGTTGATGGCTTATTAATTATTTGACTGTGGTTGTAATGGGTTTGAAGAGGAGGACTGGAAATTTATTTCTCTGAGACCCTGAATAATATCAATACCTGCTGCATGGATACTTTATTTATAGTTATAATGAGAAACAATTTTGACTGAAAACATAATGGAAGACTTGTATTCTCAAAAATGTTCATTTTATCTGCTTGATTACTAAAGTCATATTCTAGTGAAACTATTGTTTGAGAGTCACTCCTTTATGATAGAAATAGTTTTCCTCCATTCTAATAGACTATCTTTAAAACTCTTTCCTGCATATATTTCTCACTAATTTTATAATTATATTTTTATGCCCCTCATCATACACCCCAACAATTGGTCATGCCTTGTATTTTTGACATGTAAGCCCATATCTGGCTATTCTGTATCTTTATTAAATGAGCCGCTGAGTAAATGTCTCAGAATTCTGCACAGTTGAATATTTTAACTCTCCAGTGTTCTTCAGAGATGTCCCCAGAAGGAACACTAGTATCTCACCTGCACTGTTGCAATAGTACATGCATACCATGCATGGCTCTGTGCAGACCAGGCCTGAGTTTTCTCTTCCTCTATTGTCTAATCATAGCGGATTCCCCTAGAGGTTTTAAGTGCAAGGTAGAAGAGATCACTACAGACACCATGTCCATTTGGCACTGCATCATGACATTCGCTTTGCATCATGTCTCCTGGGGCCCAATCTTGTTTTTTTGGTCTCTACATAACAACAGAACTAGGCTATACATACCGAATTGCAGAGCATAGATGGTTCATTACAATACTACTTACTTCTTTTACTACTATGACAAAATACCTGACAAAAATAAATTTGAGGGAATAGTTTATGTTGTGTCACAGGACGAAGTTTGAATCCACCATGGCAGGAAAGCCATGGCATCAAGGACAGGGAGGAGCTGGTTGCTTTGTATCTGCTTTCAGGAAGCCCAGGAAGACAAGACGGATGCTGGTACTCAGCTTGTTTTGCCCTGTTTTTCAATTCTGCAGTGAGAGTGGCTCTTCTCAGTCTTGAAAACCCCATATACCTTCTCAAAAGGGATTCTAAATTGTGTCTAGTTGCCAATAAGAATACATAATCCAGCTTTATGGTTACCAACTCAGTTCACTTAGTAAAATGGTTTTACAAGCTTAAGAATCAAATCTCCACTTATTTCCAGTAGTAATCCCCAAACTATTTATCCACATGGGATTAGTTATCTCCTCAGGATGGCAGGGTTTGTTTCAGAATTCTTTTATATTTTTATTTTTATATTAATTACAATTTATTCACTTTGTATCCCAGCTGTAGTCCCATTCTTCATTACCTCCCTCCCTCAACTCCTCCCATGCCCTTCTCCAAGTCTACTGATAGGAGAGGTTCTCCTCCCCTTCCCGCTGACCCTAGCATATCAGGGATCATCAGGACTAGCTGGATTGTCCTCCTCTGTGGCCTAGCAAGACTGCATCCCCTCAGGGTGGGGTGGTCAAAGAGCTAGCTACTGAGTTCATGTCAGAGACAGTCCCTATTCCACTTACTATGGAACTCACTTGGATACTGAGCTACCATGGGCTATATCTGAGCAGGGGTTCTAGGTTTTATCCATGAATAGTCTGTGGATGGATTATCATTCTCAGAAAAGACCCCTGTGCCCAGATATTTTAGTCTGTAATTCTCTTTGTGGAGCACCTGTACTCTCCACTACTTACTGTTTTCCCCTTCTTTCACAAGATTCCCTGCACTCTTCCTAAAGTTTGTTTATGAGTCTCAGCATTTGCTTTTATACACTGCTAGACAATACATGCTGGAGAGGATGTGAAGAAAGGGGAACTTTCCTCCATTGCTGGTGGAAATTTAAACTTGTACAGCCACTTTGGAAATCAATCTGGAGCTTTCTCAGACAATTAGAAATAGGACTTCCTCAAGATACCACTCCTAGGCATATATCCAAAATATATTCAAGTACACAACAAGGACATTTGCTCAACCATGTTTGTAGCTGCTTT
>NW_026596240.1:4802029-4846196 GCF_907164565.1 Psammomys obesus | reverse complement strand
CAAGTACACAACAAGGACATTTGCTCAACCATGTTTGTAGCTGCTTTATTCGTAATAGCCAGAATCTGGAAACAACCTAGATGTCCCTCAGTAGAGGAATGGATACAGAAATTGTGGTATACTTACACAATGGAATACTACTCAGCAATTTAAAAAAAAAAAAAGGAAATCATAAAATTTGCAGGCAAATGGTGGGATCTAGAAAAGATCATCCTGAGTGAGGTATCCCAGAAGCAGAAAAACACACCGTATATACTCACTTATAAGTGGTTAATAGACATATTATATAGGATAAACCTACAAATATCTGTACACCTAAGAAAGCTGAGCTAGAAGGAGGACCCTGGGAGATCAATAGAACCAAAACATCTGGGCACAGGGATCTCTTCTGAGACAGATACTCCAACCAAGGACTATTCAAGGAGATAACCCAGAACCCCTGCTCAGATGTAGCCTGTGGCAGTTCAGTACCCAAGTGGATTCCACAGTAATGGGAACAGGAACTGTCTCTGACATGAATTGATTGACCTGCTCTTTGATCACTTCCCTCTGAAATGGGAAGCAGCCTTACCAGGACACAGGAAAAAAAAATGCAGCCACTCATGATGAGAACTGATACACTAGGATCAGAAGGAAGGGGAGGAAGACCTCCCCTATCAGTGGACCAGGGGAGGGGCATGGGTCGAGAAGAGGGAGGAGGTGGGATTGGGAGGGGAGGAGGGAGGAAGCTACAGGGGGGATACGAAGTGAATAAATTGTAATTAATAAAAATAAAAATTAAAAAAAAGACAGAAAAAAAGGAGGACCCTGGGTAAGAAGATCAATCCTCACTCAGAAAGACAAATGGGATGGGATTTGGAAGAAGGAGGAAACAAGAAACAGGACAGAAGCCTACCACAGAGGGCCTCTGAAAGATTCTACCCAGCAGTGTTTCAGAATTTTAAGGGTTCTACAAAGGCTCCAGGCAATATTTACACCACTTGACATTTCAAGCCTATTTGATCTGACAGAACCTTTTTCCTAAGTATCAAAACATCCTATATTGTAGTCTACACAGTCAGAGACTTATTTTTCTCAAGGTACTCAGAAAGAATACCCATAAAGGGTAGCGTTTGTATACTTTAATAAATAAGCTGGAATAACATATGATAATTTCAATATCAACACAATAGAGTACATTAGTTATTAAAGTGTTCAGATTCGATAATTTTCCTTTTACTCTAGAAAGAATGAACATCAGAAGAGGGAGAAAACGGGGAACATGACAGGAGCCTATCACAGAGGGCCTCTGAAATGCTCTACCTAGCAGAGTATTGAAGAAGATGTTGAGAATCATAGCCAAAGTTTTGGCAGAGTGCAGGGAATCTTATGAAAGAAGGGGTAGAAAGAAACACCTGGAGGAGACAGGATCTCCACAAGCAGAGCAACAGAACCAAAAAATCTGGGCACAGGAGTCTTTTCTGAGACTGATACTCCAACCAAGGACCATACGTGGAGATAACCTAGAACCCCTGCACAGATGTACCCTATGGCAGATCAGTGTCCAGGTGGAAATCCCTAGTAAGGGTAACAAGAGCTGTCTCTGACATGAACTCCTTGGCTGGCTCTTTGATCACATTCACCTGAGGTAGGGGTGAGGTTGAGGATGAGCAGCCTTACCAGGCCTCAGAGGAAGACAATGGAGCCAGTTCTGATGAGACCTGATAGGCTAGGGTCAGATGGAAGGGGAGGAGGTCCTCCCCTATCAGTTAGATGGGGGAGAGGCATTGGAGGAGATGAAGGAGGAAGGGTGCTACTAGGAAGAGGGGGCTAGAGCTGGGATACAAGGTAAATAAACTGTAATAAAAAAAATAAATTTTGGACTTGGAAAGGAGCACAGTGGAGAAGAGGGAGGGAGAGTGGGTTTGGGAGGGAATGAGGGAGCAGGACACAGCTGGGATATAGAGTTAATAAAATGTAACTGATAAGAAAAAAATTAAATTAAATTAAAAAAAATCTCATCCTAGGCTTTTTTTTTTTTTTTATTGGAAGACTTTTGATTATTGTTTCTATGTTTTTTTGGGGGGGGCGCTATAGGAAAAAAAGAGCATACACTTCAGAAACTGAATGGTTTCATTTGAAAAAATAGAAATAAAAATAGAAAAAAAAACTGTATGTTCAGAAATTTTACACAGAAAAAGTCCAACTGTACTTTTCATGGGTTTGGTTTTTTCTGCCTTTTGACATGGAAAATCCCTTGCCTGTGATTCTGGAGTGGTTTTTAGGTATTCTCAACTAGTTGTATCACCATAATGTCATCAATATCAAGAACCTGTATAATGGTTTTTGAAGGAAAAGGCATCAAGATAGCTTTGCATTGAATTATGATACATGGTATATAATTGATACCGTCCTACAGGGAATACAGGGAATGCACATTGCTAGCCTTCTGACTAAAAGTAAAGAGATTATAGTGGGCATTAAAAAGATCTCCAAATACATTGACAAAATTATTGTTGCATACCAGGTAGCAAGGTCATTACTGACTTGTAAGCAGTGGAACCATATATGGTACAGTAGGTGTTGTACTTGGAATTTCAACTTGTTCATGCTTACAATAATCCGCTGGAATTCTCAAAGATTTATTGATTGATTGCACAAGGCAAATATATTAGTTCAACAGTGATGTGATGTAAATCCACAGTATTGCCTCAAAAGTTCTTCACCCTAAAAAAATAACAAAACAACAATAAAAAAAAACTAAGCCACTTACATTGTAAGCAAACCCCCAATTGAATTTTATTTTTAAAAGCAACAGTTGCTTTAGTCAAGGTGTTATACCACAACAATAGAACAGTGATCTAAATGGTAAGCCAATGTGACCTTTAGGACATTCTAAGATTAATGTCAGTTCAGAGTCCATAATCCAGTAGAGTTTCCTAACATCCTGTGATTTGTCTTTCTCCATTGGAGTTATCCTAATAAAGATACAGGATTTTTTTGAGAAAACTGGGAGAAAGATTTCAGCTGTTTGTCTGCCTAGGTACAACTCCTCTGAACGGCTCCAACCCAAGTTGTTGTCCACACATATTTCACATATTCAGCTTGCTTTTCATCTATCCCTGACACTCTAGCTAAAGAAATTTAAAGGAGATCAATTAATTCATGTTAGGAAGGGTAGCATGAGATAAAATTCTCCCATATGTCTTGGATGAGCAAGTTATACCATTTATAAAGACAGAGCCATCAGTAATCTCACCTGTGTCTTAACTCTAATATGATAACATCAACTCATATGGATTTGGAGTTCAAGACAGTTGAATTCCAGCTATCACTAATGTACCAGAAATTTTCTTCTGTGCTTTCATCTAAGTAGCAGTGACTACCATTACTACTTCTTTAGAATATTTTAAAATTTCATGATTTCCTTGTTCTTAATTGCTAAGTAGTATTCCATCCTGTAAATGTACCACAATTTCTGTATCCATTCCTCCATTGATGGACATCTGGATTGTTTCCAACTTCTGGCTATTACAAATAAAGCTGTTATAAACATGGTTGAGCAAATGTCCTGGTTGTGTATTTGAGCATATTTTATATATATGCCTAGGAGTGGTATACCTGGATCTTGAGGGAGATGTATTCCTAATTGTCTGAGAAAGCACCAGATTGATTTCCAAAATGCTTGTACAAGTTTAAATTCCCACAAGGAATGTGTTGTCACTTGAGTTTTTCATCTTAGCCATTCTGATAGATGTAAGGTGAAATCTCAGTGTTGTTTTAATTTGCATTCCTTGATGGCTAAGAACATTGAACATTTCTTTAAGTGTTTCTCTGACATTCTATATTCCTCTACAGAGAATTCTGTGTTTAGATCCATACCCCATTTTTTTAATTTTTTATTTAATTTTTATTAATTACACTTTATTCATTTTATATCCCCCCATAAGCCCTTCCCTCATCCCCTCCCGGTCCCACCTCCCCCCCCACTTTCTGCATGCATGCCCCTCCTCAAGTCCGCTGATAGGGGAGGTCCTCCTCTCCTTCTTTCTGATCTTAGTCTATCAGTTCTCATCAGAAGTGCCTGCATTGTCAGGGTTCTAGGTTATCTCCATGGATAGTCCTTGGTTGGAGTATGAGTCTCTGGGAAGTTCCCTGTGTTCAAATTTTGTTTTTCTGTTGCTCTCCACCTCCGAACCTGCCACAGAGAACCTCTGAAAGCCTCTGCCGTGCAGACTGTCAAAGCAGATGCTGAGCCTGATGGCCAACTGACAGGCAGAGTGAATGGAATTTTATGTAAGAAGTGGGAAATAGTAAGAGCTGGAGAGGACAGGAACTCCACAAGGAAAGCAATAGATCCATACCCCATTTTTTAACTGTATTACTTGATTCCTTGTTTTTTTACTTTTTTAGTTCTTTATATAGTCTGGATATTAGCCCTCTGTCAAATATGGGATTGCAGATTTCCCAGTCTTCAGGCTGTTGATTTGTTCTGATGACAGTGTCATTTGCTTTACAGAAGCTTTTCAGTTTCATGAGGTCCCAGTGGCGGGATCTAGAAAAGATCATCCTGTGTGAGGTATTCCAGAAGCAGAAAGACACACATGGTATATACTCACTTATAAGTGGATACTAGACTTATAAGATAGGATAAACATACTAAAATCTGTACACCTAAAGAAGATAAACAAGAAAGAGGACCCGGGGTAAGAGGATCAATCCCCACTTAGAAGGATAAAGGGGAAGGACATTGGAAGAAGGAGAAAACAAGAAACAGGACAGGTGCCTACCACAGAGGGCCTCTGAAAGACTCTACCTAGCAGTATATATCAAAACAGATGATGAAACTTATAACCAAACCTTGGGCAGAGTCCAAGGAATCATATGAAAGAAGAGGTAGTTATTAATACCTGGAGAGGAAAGGAGCTCCACAAGGAGAGCAACGGAACCAAAATATCTGGGCTCAGGTGTATTTTCTGAAACTGATACTCCAACCAAGGATCATTCATGGATATAACCTAGAACCCCTGCTCAGAGGTAGCCCATGGCAGCTCAGTGTCCACGGGCCTCCTGAGTAAGGGGAAGGGTAACTGTCTCTGACAGGAACTCAGTGGCTGACTCTTTAACCCTCTCCCTCCCACCCGAGGTAGGAGTAGCCTTGACAGGACAGACTAGGAACAATGCAGCCAGTCCTGATGAAACCTGATAAGCTAGGGTCAGACTGAAGGGGAGGTGGATCTCCCCTATTGGTGGACTTGGGGAGGGGCATGGGAAGAGATGAGAACAGGAGGGTGGGAGGGAATGAAGGAAGGGGCTACAGTTGGGATGCAAAGGGAATAAAATGTCATTAATGTAAAAAAATAAAAATTTAATTAAAAAAATAAAAATAAATAAAATATTTCCAAGTCCCTTTAAATTTTAACCATGTGCAATTGAAAGGATGAAATATTTTGGTAGAAGATTTTGATTGGATATCAACAATAACATGAGAGTGTAATGACCTTGCTCTCATGAGTATCATTAATATTACTTCTAAGGAAATTGAGGTGACAGTGTCACCTAAGGTTTCCATATTTCTTTGGTTTATTTAATAATTTTTCCACCTGTCAAAATTAGATCAGGGTTAAAAAATATCCTAAATAATATAGTATTAAGAATATTACTGACAAGGGAAGTCCTCCTCCCCTACTATCTGACCATAACCTATCTGATCACATCAGGACTGGCTGCATTGTCTTCCTCTGTGGCCTGGCAAGGCTGCCTCCTGCCTCCCAAATGAGAGGTGATCAATGAGCCATTCACTGAGCCCATGAGTCCAAGTCAGAGACAGTTTAGGTTCCCCTTAGGGAGGGACATAAGGGGAGAAGAGGGAAGAAGGGTGAGGCTGGGAAGTGATGAGGGGGAAGAGTACAGCTGGGATACAAAGTGAATAAATTATAATAAGAAAAGAAAGAAAGAAGGAAAGAAGGAAGGAAGGAAGAAAGTAAGAAAGGAAGGAAGGAAGGAAGGAAGGGAAGAAAGTAAGAAAGAAAGAGGAAGGAAGAACAAAAAGAATAATAATACCCAGAAAAACTGAATTATTTATTTATTTCATAGAAAATGTAAACTGGAACAACCACTATGGAAATCAATCTGGTACTTTCTCAGACAATTAGGAATAGTGCTACCCCAAGATCCAGCTATACCACTCCTAGGTATATATCCAAATGATGTTCAAGTACACAACAAGGACATTTGCTCAACCATGTTTGTAGCAGCTTTATTTGTAATAGTCAGAAGATGGAAACATAGTTGAGCAAATATCCCTTTTGTGTACTTGAGCAAACTTTGGGTATATACGTAGCAGTGGTATAGCTGGGTCTTGAGGAAGCACTATTCCTAATTGTCTTAGAAAGTGCCAGATAGATTTTCAGAGTGGTTGTACCACTTTACATTCCCACCAGCAGTGGAGGAGGGTTCCCCTTTCTCCACAACCTCTCCAGCATGTGTTGTCCCTTGAGTTTTTCATCTTGGCCATTCTGATGGGTGTAAGATGATATCTCAGGGTCCCTTTGATTTGCATTTCCCTGATGGCTAATGAGGATGAGCATACAAGGACCACCAAATATATCTGGGCACAGGGTCTTTTCTGAGACTGACATGCAACCAAGGACCATGTATGGATATAACCTAGAACCTCTGCTCAGATGTAGCCTGTGGTAGCTTAGTAACCAATTGGTTTCCCATAGTGAGGGGAACAAGGACTATTTCTAACAGAACTCAATGACTGGCTCTTTGGCCTCCCCACCCCCCAAGGGAGGAGCAGTCCTGTTAGGCCACAGAGGAGAGCTTTGCAGCCAGTCCTGAAGATACCTGATAAAACAGGATCAGATGAATGGGAAGGAGGTCCCCCCTGTTAGTGGACTTGGCAAGGGGCATGGTGGAGATGAGGGTGAAGATGAGGGAGGGAGGGAGGGACTGGGAGGGAATGAGGGATCGGGACACGGCTGGGATACAGAGTTAATAAAATGTAACTGATAAGAAAAAAATAAAATAAAATAAATTAATAATTCAAATGAAACCTAAGTTTTTGCTTTGTCGGTAGCTAAACAGACTGTGAGTAATACAAAATATTGAATGAGATTTACGCTATTCAAAACCTGTTGGAGTGAGAAAGCAAAGATGCCATTTGTGAGGTGACCTAGCAAGAGATAGACTCACAGAGCTTCACCATTTCACTATTTTCTGAAACAGAAATAAAAAGGAAAATAACTGCTAAAAAAATAAAAATAAAAATGAAGAGAAGAAGAAGAAGAAGAAGAAGAAGAAGAAGAAGAAGAAGAAGAAGGAAACAACCCAGTTGTCCATCAACGGAGGAATGGATACAGAAATTGTGGTACTTTTACACAATGGAATACTACTCAGCAATTAAAAACAAGCAAATCATGAATTTTGCAGGCAAATGGTGGCATCTAGAAAAAAATCATCCTGAGTGATATATCCCAGGAGCAGAAAGAGACACATGGCATATACTCACTTATAAGTGGGTACTACACCTGTAAGATAGGATAAATATACTAAAATATGTGCACCTAAATAAGATAAATAAGAAAGAGTTCCAGGGGTAAGATGATCATTCCTCATCTAGAAAGACAAAGGGGACAGACATTGAAAATAGGAGAAAACAAGTAACAGTAAAGG
Organism: Psammomys obesus; assembly: GCF_907164565.1. Taxonomy (NCBI): domain Eukaryota; kingdom Metazoa; phylum Chordata; class Mammalia; order Rodentia; family Muridae; genus Psammomys; species Psammomys obesus. Next base: position 4,838,537 of record NW_026596240.1, on the reverse strand, counting down.
AGCCTACCACAGAAAGCACCTGAAAGACTCAACCTAACAGTGTATCAAAGCAGATGCTGAGACCCATAACCAAGCCTTTGGCAGAGTGTAGGGAATCATGTGAAAGAAGGAGGAATTAGTATAACCTAGAGGGGACAAGGAGCCCCACAAGGTCCAAATACATCTGAGCACAGGGGTCTTCTAAGAGACTGTTTATCCAACCAAGGACCATACATGGATATAACCTACAACCCCTACTCAGACATAGCCCATGGTAGCTCAGTATCCAAGTGGGTTCCCTAGTAAGGGGGGCAGGAATTGTTTCTGACATGAACTCATAAGCTTCCCCTCCCCTCTGAGGGAGGAGCAGCCTTTCTAGGCCACAGATAAGGACATTGTAAACATCCTGAAGATACCTGATAAGCTAGGGCCAGACAGAAGGAGAAGAGGACAACCCCTCTCAGTTGCCTCCGAAGGGGGCAGGGAGGACATGAGGGAGGGAGGGGAGGATGGGAAGAGAAAGAGGGAGAGGGCTATAGCTGGGATACAAGTGAATGTATAAAATTATTTAAAAATAAAAAAAAATATTTAAAAAAAGAAAAGAAAAATGGAAGGGTATTTTGAATTACTTTCCTTAAAGGCAAGTTTGAAATGTTGCTTGTGTTATTTAGAAGTGTTCATTAAATGAAATTAATGTACTGAAAAGATAATTACAATAAAGGATCATGGTTAATGATACACTGACTTTCATAATTCCTCTAGGAAGAAAACAATATTTGTTCTTTTCCTAATTATGACTGCTGTTAAGAGTATGAAGTAGATACAGAGCTGTGAACATGACTTAAGTGATTAGCAATTACTTTTCTATTCACTTAAATATGCCAAAGACAAATGGGCTAGATCTTTTTCACATATTCTATATCTTCAAATATTCTACATAGACATTTGCTTCAGCATGCATTAAGTTATTAAAGGTTCACTGAAAACTGCAGAAGACAGTCACATTATGTTTAATCAAATGACAGAAAATTACATTAAAATATTTATTGAAATCACAGATTAAATAATTCGGTTAAATTTCATGATCATATAGTTTAACCTTTGTTTTTATTTATTACAAAGTGCACAAGCATTTTTAAGTGCATTCAAATTTTCCAAATACATGGGATGGTCAAATGGCAAAGTTAATTATTATTATTATTTTGTTTTCTCAATATTTAAGCTATGCAATAATCTGTCTGAGCAAAACTCCCCGGAAAAGCCACACCTAAGTTGTTACACTTGCATATTTCACAATACTATGACAAAATGTCTTTAACAGGGAGGGATACTCTTTCTTCACATGGTAGGTATGTGGATGGCAGAATTTATGGGCAGTCCCCTCATACATTTTGGATTATGTACATTTATTCTTGCTGTAAAGTTAAAATTCCTGAATATTTCCTATATTCCCTACAATACACCTATAATTTCTCACTGAAGGAAAAGTCCTTGGTTCAGGGAATGTAACTATTTTTCAACAATTATAATAGTTCAACTTCAAAACACCTTTCTCTGCACTTTGTGTTTCCTACAATTTCAGCATATACATTTTTATATACCCCAAGTTTCTTCACGTAGGAATCCAATTTTTAAGATTATTTTCTATAATTTGCATAAAACAAATTCTGCTCAGTTATCTTTATAATCCTGATCATGTATTCTTTTAACAGCTTTACTTGTTATGTTATTATTGCTCTTATTATTGTTTCATGGTTAGGCTTGCATTGATTGATATTGAGAAAAATAGCTTCTTATCCCTCCATCTGATGAGGCACATGAAAGTTGTTCTATAATGATGACAGGTGAAACCACATGGGATAATGGCACAATGTGAGGTGGAGGGAAGGAATTACAGAGATGAAAAGCTTTCAAAACCTGTGGGGGTCCCCACATTGTTCTGGAATATACGCATAGATGATACACACATAGATGGAGATTCGGAAACTACCTCGTGAACAATACGACGAACTAACTAATTTTATCATTATTTAGAAAAGTAGTGTTATTTAATATAGAAGAAACAATGGCTGAAATTATCTGAGGTCTTTTGAGGGCTAGCAACTCTGTTGAGCAAACGATTTAGAGCTAGTAGTAACTGTGATCAAAGGGAGCAAGATTCCTATATATAAAATGGTTTACTGAAAACTCATTAGAAAATGGAATCTAGGTCTCTTTAGAAAGGGCAGTTAAGTGTTATATTCTTATGTTCATAGTACCTTTTAAGTATATTTTTGTATATTAAGTATATTAAGTATATTTTGTATATTAAGTATATTAAGTATATTTTTGGACATTTAGAAATGTCAGTGAGATGAGAGAGATTAATGAAATGTAAACATGACTAAATATATGTGTGGATATACATAAATCAAATGATTTAAAATTAATATTAATTACAAGGGTAGAAAATATAAGTGGTTCATAATGCTCTGCTCACAGCTCAGTTATAGAGACCAACCACGGCTCATGACCCTTCAAGAATAGGAAGACTAAGTCTTTTGAGACAACTCAGGCACATGAGTTATTTTCTTTGCTGTTACAGGAAATCTGGCACCGTCTTCTGGTCTTTGTGGGTAATTGTACAGATGCCCACATATTCACACATGCAAACACATAAAGAAATAAAAAAGATATATATCTCAGGGTTTGGAGATAAAATAGAAAGAAAAAATTATGCAATTAAAAGTAACTAATAATAAAAAAGGGAAAAGTAAAAATTATTAAAACTTTCATAAATATATGTGTTCACTCAGGAAACATCTGGCAAAAAATAAAGTATTATAAATAAATATTCCTTCAATGAATTATGTTAATGTACTACTTAATAACCTTCATAATAGATATATATCTTAAAGCAATGCAGAATGATTCAGTGAATATAACTTGTACAATTTGTAACATTTTTATAGCTTTAAAATAAAATCAAATAGAGAGTTATCTGAAATATTCAATACTGAAAATTTATTGTGAGACTTCTGATATCATGAATGCTTATTCATATAAAGCACCCTACTTCACTTCACACACTGAACAATTCATGAATTGAAGAGATATACATTACAGAAGGCAAAAATATAAATCAAAATAGCACAAATATGAAAATAAAATAGCACATATATACTGAAAAGCATCTGAAGTTTGGGGGCTCAATTTAGTCATCAGCATTTTTTTAAACTGAAGGAAATTCAAAACAAAAGTGAGGTTTCAGATAAACTGTTTAATAGTTTGTTTAATTGTTTATAAATAACCAAAAGAGAAATTTTTAAATGATACGCATCATGACATAATGGAGTTAGAAGTAATTTAACAAATAGTTTGTGAACAAATAATTCTTTCTATAAATAAACATTATAGGTCATTTGAATTATATGAATTATCTGCATACATTGTCAAAATAAATACATTTCAAATGAAGCACATGAGCTTTGTTCTTTCTTGACCCCAAAGACCAGAAATCAATACAAATTAGAAAAAAATTAATTACCAACTAAAGCACTATCCTACTTATCAGTATGTTTTCCAAATAAATCCCGTCAGGCCTTATCAATAAATGAAGTAGAATGTAAACCTTCATAAAGGGCGATGAACAGACAGCCCACCTGGTAATAGTACATTCTATTGCAGAAGAATTGAATTCACTTCCCAGTATCTACCTCAGGTGACAGAGAGCCTCCTAGAACTCCAGGTACAGGGAATCTGGCACAGTCTTCTGGTCTTTGTGGGTAATTGTACAGATGCCCACATATTCACACATGCAAACACATAAAGAGATCAAAAAGAGATATATCACAGGGTTTGGAGATAAAATAGAAAGGAAAAATTATGCAATTAAAAAGTAACTAATAAAAAATAATTCTGAGTGAGATATCCCAGAAGGAGAAAGATACACATGGCATATACTCACTCATATAGTCCTATAAGATATGATAAACATAATGAAATCTATACACCTAAAGAAGATAAACAAGAAAGAGGACCCAGAGTAAGATGATTAATCCTCCCTTAGAAAGACAAATGGTTGGTGCAGTGGATGTAAGAGAAAACAAGTATCAGGACAGGAGCTTACCACAAAGGCCTCTGAAAGATTCTACCTGGCAGTGTATCAGGTTGTGGAGAAAGGGGAACCCTCCTCCACTGCTGGTGGGAATGTAAACTAGTGCAACCACTCTGGAAATCTATCTGGCGCTTTCTAAGACAATTAGGAATAGTGCTTCCTCAAGACCCAGCTATACCACTGCTAGGTATATACCCAAAGTTTGCTCAAGTACACAAAAGGGATATTTGCTCAACCATGTTTATAGCAGCTTTATTTGTAATAGCCAGAACCTGGAAACAACCCAGATGTCCATCAATGGAGGAATGGGTACAGAAATTGTGGTATTTTTACACAATGGAATACTACTCAGCAATCAAAAAGGAGGAAATCATATTTGCAGGCAAATGGTGGGATCTAGAAAAGATCATCCTGAGTGAAATATCCCAGAAGGAGAAAGACAAACACGGTATATACTCACTTATATAGACCTATAAGATATAAACATAATGAAATCTATACACCTAAAAAAGATAATCAAGAGAGCGGACATGGGGTAAGATTATCAATCCTCGTTTTGAAAGACAGATGGGATACGCATTGAACATTGACAGGAGTTTACTGAGCACATTGGAAAGACTCTAACTAGCAGTGTTTTCAAAGCAAAGACTCATGACCAAACCTTTGGCAGAGTACAGGGAATCATAAGAAAGAAGGGGAGTTAGTCTGATGAGGAAAGGACAGGAGCTCCACAAGGACCAAACATATCTGGGCACAGGGTCTTTTCTGAGACTAACATGCAACCAAGGACCATGTATGAATGTAACCTAGAACCTCTGCTCAGATGTAGCCTGTGGTAGCTCAGTAACTAATTGGTTTCCCATAGTGAGGGGAACAAGGACTATTTCTAACAGAAACTCAATGGCTGGCTCTTTGGCCTCCCCACCCCCCAAGGGAGGAGCAGTCCTGTTAGGCCACAGAGGAGAGCTTTGCAGCCAGTCCTGAAGATACCTGATAAAACAGGATCAGATGAATGGGGAGGAGGTCCCCCCATCAGTGGACTTGGCAAGGGGCACGGTGGAGATGAGGGAGGGAGGGAGGGACTGGGAGGGAATGAGGGATCAGGACATGGCTGGGATACAGTTAATAAAATGTAACTGATAAGAAAAAAATAAAAAAATAAAAAATAAAAATGCAAACAACAACAAAAAAAAGTCAAAAAAAAAAAAAAAAAGCAGATACTAAGACTCATAACCAAACCTTCGGCAGAGTGCAGAAAATCATATCAAAGAAGGGGGAGTTTGTATGACGTGGAAAGGATAGGAGCTCCACAAAGACCAAATATATCTGGGCACAAGGGTCTTTTCTGAGACTGACACTCCACCAAGGACCATATATGGATATAACCTAGAACCTCTGCTCCGATGAAACCTGTGGTACCTCAGTAACCAATTGGTTTTCCATAGTTAAAGGGAACAAGGACTATTTCTGACAGGAACTCAATGGCAGGCTCTTTGATTTCCCACCCCCACCCCAAGGGTGGAGCAGCCTTGCTAGGCTACAGAGGAGGACTTTGCAGCCAGTCCTGAACATACCTGATAAACCAGGGTCAGATGAAAGGGGAGGAGGTCTTTCCCTATCAGTGGACTTGGAAAGGGGCAGCGAAGAGATGAGGGAGGAAGGATGGGATTGGGAGGGAATGAGGGAGCAGGATACAGCTGGGATACAGAGTTAAAAAAAATGTAGCTAATAATAAAAATAGAGATGATATTATTTAATTGTTTAAGGTAGAAAAATAATCTTGGAATTTAAAACACAAATCAAATTATCCAACCAATATTGTAACAATGTCAACATCTTTCTTAGGACACCATAGATACTATCATGTCACAATGTCATACAAGTGTCTTAAGTTCTTGAGATATTTTTTATGTTGTAATGAATTATATAATTTAAAATAGAAAAACCTAAGCAGTCAAGAACTGAAATAATTTAAATGATTGAGGTGTATCAAAATAAGAAATGTATGTATTTGTCCAATCATGGACTTGATATCTAGCAAGAATATTTCTCAAGTTCTGAATATGTTCTATTTTATTTACATGAAAATAGAAGTAGGAAAAAATAATTTTGGTTGTGTACTAATGATAACTTAATTAGAATAGCAAAACAAATTATTTTAATCCATTCTCTTGATGCTTTGTGTTAAACAGTTACTGGCTTTTTACCAATGAATTTTTATAAACCCACAGAACATAAAATACATATTGGCAATGTAGAGCTCAAAATTTTTACTATAGCATGGTAATATTTTGGAAGATGAGTAAAGCCATGTTCTTTTGTCATCTGCACAGACTCATATGAGACCAAGAAATAAAAAGAGGAACTGAAAAGAGTTCATAAGTTTATGTCTTGCTGGAAGATTGGATTTTACTTTAATAGCACCATGGAAGTCATCACAAGATAATTAAAATGAGTCCCTAAGCTTGAATGCCATCTTTCTTTATATAACACTTTTTTACCAAGTAGTGTCATTTGACATAAAAAGGGGGAAAGAGATTTAAAGTATGCTTATCATTGAGAGAGGTAGAATTATTGTCTATTAACATTACCAAGAAGAGAGAAAATGAATCACACAGATCATTTCCATCAAAATGTCTGTATACTGATTGAGAAGTGCAAGAAAATGCCCTGACTATGTCCACACCAGGACTGAAAAAAATCAAATACAAAGGACATCCTGCTGTATATTTTATCTTTTAAACTATCCTCACTACTTGAATCTAATTTCCTGTTAGCTTCATGGAAACCACATAAAAGGAAACTTTATGCATTCTACAGTATTTATTCATGAATTAATGATCACTTTTAATTAATCAATGCTAATATTTGTAGTTGGCTTGTCCTACCCCTTTACTGGCCCAAATAATGGCATACATTCATTAGCCAACAAGTTTTAATGTGTATTTTCCTTTGTCAAAGTATTCATCTTGCATACTTCATACTTAAATTGGTTCCTTTCTCCCATCCAAGTACCACACAAGCACACACATATGTAGTCATAGAAATTAACATGTTATTGTAAATTACCTCGCATGAATCCTGTCGAAATCCCAGTTTCACAGCCAGAATAATTGTTTGCTTGGGAATCTTATAATAGAAGGGGGAGATAGAAAGACCTGGAAGGAACAGGAGCTCCACAAGAGCAACAGAACCAAAAAATCTGGGCGCAAGGATCATGCATGGCAATAACTTAGAACCCCTGCACAGAAGTAGTCCAAAGCAGCTCAGTATCCAAGAGGGTTCCCCAATAATAGGAACAGGGACCATCTCTGACATGAACTCATGGGCTTGCTATTTGATCACTTTTCCACCTGAGGAGGGAGCAGCCTTACCAGTCCACAGAGGAAGACATGAAACCAGTCCTGAAAAGACCTGATAGACCAGATGGAAGGGGGGGAGGACCTCGCCTGTCATTGGACTGGGGCAGGGATATAGGAGAAGAAGAGGGAGGGAGGGTAGGATTGGGAGGGGTTGGGGAGGAAGCTACAGCTGGGATAAAAAGGGAGTAAACTATAACTAAAAAATGTAATAGATGATAATGTAATAGATGATAATAATATTAAATATGTACATAGCAAATTTCTATATAATCTAAATAAGTGCTCTGAAAATTTGAGCAATCATTTCAAAGAACGGTAGATTTTTTTTTGTTATGGTTTCTGCTATCCATTTCAACTTTATGATTTATCTAATTATTCTCTTAATCATTTATGTGGCCTATGGCCAGAATCGGACTTCTGTATTGTATCAAAGGGGAAGTACTTTGTTAAAAAATGAAAGCACTCTATGAAAAATGCCTTCATGATTAAGCTTGTAAGAAAATCTGAATTTTAAGTAAAATTTAAATGTATGACACTTTAATTCTGTAATATTGACTCCCAGAAATCTTATTTGACTTATTCTTCAGAACCATAATCTCCTAAACAAAAGACAAAGCTGAGCTTTGGGTTAATAGTCATCATTTTAAAATATTTATTTTTAGGTTCCCCGTGGCTGAAGACAGAGTAAGGACAATATCTCAAGATACTGAAATGTTAAAAGCAACTTATTTTTCTTAATGAGTTTTCCTTGTCAAAAACAGAAAAATAAGAACACTGAAGAGATATCTAAACAGATAAATGTTCCTGCCTTTCAAGCCAGGAAACCTTAGTTTGAGTCCCGGAAGTCTTACACAAGTGGGACGGTTGTACTGACTCCTCACATCTGCTCTCTGATCCCAATGTATTTGTAACAATAGGTGTATACCTCCTCCTCTTTCTCTCCTTCCTTCTTTTCCTCCTCCTCCTGGCTCTCTCATACACACACACACACATACACACAAACACACACACTGACCACATTAAGAATATTCTGGCATCTTTGTCAAAAATCAGGTGTCCTTAAGTGTGTGGGTTTATTTCTGGGTCTTCTGTTCGATTCCATTGATCCACCATTCTGTTTCTATGCCAGTAGCATGCAGTTTTTATAACTGTTGCTCTATAGTACAGCTTGAGATCAGGGATGGAGATACCTCCAGAAGATCTTTTATTGTAGAGGATTGTTTTAGCAATTCTCGGTTTCTTGTTATTCCATACGAAGTTGAGAATTTTTCTTTCCAGGTCTGTAAAGAATTGTGTTGGCAATTTGATGGGAATTGCATTAAATCTGTAGATTGCTTTTGGTAAGATGGCCATTTTTACTATGTTAATCCTGCCAAGCCATGAGCATGGGAGATCTTTCCATCTTCTCATATCTTCCTCTAATTCTTTCTTCAGAGACTTGAAATTTTTTTCATACAAGTCTTTGACTTGCTTGGTTAGGGTTACATCAAGGTACTTTATGTCATTTGTGGCTATTGTGAAGGGTGTTGTTTCTCTAATTTCTTTCTCAGCCCTTTTGTCTTTTGTATACAGGAGTGCTACTGATTTTTTTGAGTTAATTTTATATCCGGCCACTTTGCTGAAGGTGTTTATCAGCTGTAGGACTTCCCTGGTAGAGTTTTTGGGGTCACTCATATATACTATCATATCATCTGCAAATAGTGATAATTTGACTTCTTCTTTTCCCATCTGTATCCCCTTGATCTCCTTTGACTGTCTTATTGCTCTAGCAAGGACTCTGGAAATCAATCTGGCGCTTTCTCAGACAACTAAGAATAGCGCTTCCTCAAGATCCAGCCATACCACTCCTAGGCATATACCCAAAAGAGGCGCAAGTACACAACAAGGACATTTGTTCAACCATGTTTGTAGCAGCTTTATTTGTAATAGCCAGAAGCTGGAAACAACCCAGATGCCCCTCAACTGAAGAATGGATGCAGAAACTGTGGTACATCTATACAATGGAGTATTACTCAGCAATGAAAAATAAGGAAATCATGAAATTTGCAGGTAAATGGTGGGACCTGGAAAGGATCATCCTGAGTGAGTTGACCCAGAAGCAAAAAGACACTCACGGTATATACTCACTCATATAAACATACAATATAGAATAAACCCACTAAAAGCTGTACATCTAAACAAACTAAGCAAAAGAGAGGACCCTAACTAAAATGTTCAATCCCCATCCTGAAAGGCAAAGAGGATGTACATCAGAAGAAAACGAAAATAGGAAAGAACCTCGGAACCTGCTACAGAGGGCCTCTGAAAGCCAGAAGAAAACAGGAAACAACCTTGAAACCTGCCACAGAGGGCCTCTGAAAGCTTCTGCAGTATAGACTGTCAAAGCAGATGCTGAGCCTGATGGCCAACTGATGGGCAGAGTGAATGGAATTTTATGTAAGAAGTGGGAAAGAGTAAGAGCTGGAGGGAATGGGAACTCCACAAGCAGAGCAACAGAACAAGATAATTTGAACACAGGGAACTTCCCAGAGTCTCATACTCCAACCAAGGACTATTTGTGGAGATGACCTGGAACCCCTGCACAGGTGTAGCCCATGTCAGTTCAGTGTCCAAGTGGGTTCCATAGTAATGGGAAGAGGGACTGCCTCTGACATAATCTGATTGGCCTGCTCGTTGATCACTTCCCCCTGAGGGGGGAGCAGCCTTACCAGGCCACAGTAGAGGACAATGCAGCCACTTTTGATGAGAACTGATAGACTAAGATCAGAAAGAAGAGGAGAACCTCCCCTATCAGTGGACTTGGGGAGTGGCATGCATGCAGAAAGGGGAGGGAGGGTGGGATCGGCAGGGGAGGAGGGAGGGGCTCATGGGGGGATACAAAATGAATAAAGTGTAATTAATAAAAAAAAATAAAAGATTTAAAAAAAAAGAATATTCTGAATTTAAAATAATGGGAACAGGTAAATTCAGTGTTACAGTGACAAGATAAAAATAGTGAAGTAGATATTATAGAACAAAAAACATCACTGAAGGAAAGTCACCACTCCCAGTAGCTTTCCAAATAACCTGGGAACAAATACCAGATAATTGTAAAAATTCACAAAATGAGCAACTAGCCTGGACTCTTATTAAAATACAATATTTTAGTCATTTTTTGAATTTTTTACTTTTTATTAATTATACTTTATTTATTTTGTATCCCCCCATAAGCCCCTCCTGATCCCACTCTCCCTCCCCTTTCTGCATGCATGCCCCTCCCCAAGTCCACTGATAGGGGAGGTTCTCCTCTCATTCTTTCTGATCTTAGTCTATCAGTTCTCATCAAAAGTGGCTGCATTGTCCTCTACTGTGGCCTGGTAAGGCTGCTCCCCCCTCAGGGGGAGGTGATCAAAGAGCAGGCCAATCAGATTATGTCAGAGGCAGTCCCCCTTCCCATTAATATGTAACCCACTTGGACACTGAACTGCCATGGGTTACATCTGTGCAAGGGATCTAGGTTATCGCCGTGAATAGTCCTCAGTTGGAGTATGAGTCTCTGGGAAGTTCCCTGTGTTCAAATTTTCTTGTTCTATTGCTCTCCTTGTGGAGTTCCTGTCCTCTCCAGCTCTTACTATTTCCCACTTCTTACATAAGATTCCATTCACTCTGCCCGACAGTTGGCCATCAGGCTCAGCATCTGTTTTGACAGTCTATACTGCAGAGGCTTTCAGAGGCCCTCTGTGGCAGGTTCCAAGGTTGTTTCCTGTTTTCTTCTGGCTTTCAGAGGCCCTTTGTAGCAGGTTCCTAAGTTGTTTACTGTTTTCTTCTTCTGATGTCCAATCTCTTTGCCTTTCAGGATGCGGATTGAGCATTTTAGTTAGGGTCCGCTCTTGCTTAGTTTCTGTAGATGAACAGATTTTAGTGGGTTTGTCCTATGTTGTATGTCTATATGAGTGAGTATATAAAGTGTGTCTTTTTGCTTCTGGGACAACTCACTCAGGATGATCCTTTCCAGATCCCACCATTTACGTGCAAATTTCATGATTTCCTTATTTTTCATTGCTGAGTAATACTCCATTGTGTAGATGTACCACAATTTCTGCATCCATTCTTCAGTTGAGGGGCATCTGGATTGTTTCCAGCTTCTGGCTATTACAAATAAAGCTGCTACAAACATGGTTGAGCAAATGTCCTTTTTGTGTACTTGAGCCTCTTTTGGATATATGCCCAGGAGTGGTATGGCTGGATCTGGAGGAAGCACTATTTCTAGTTGTCTGAGAAAGCGCCAGATTGATTTCCAGAGTAGATGTACAAGTTTACATTCCTACCAGCAGTGGAGAAGGGTTCCGCTTTCTTCACAACATCTCCAGCATGTGTTGTCAACTTGAGTTTTTCATCTTGGCCATTCTCATGGGTGGGAGGTGAAATATCAAGGTTGTTTTGATTTGCAATTCCCTAATGGCTAATGATGTTGAGCATTTCTTTCTTTCTTTTTTTTTTTTTTCTTAAGTGCTTCTCTGCCATTCGATATTCCTCTACAGAGAATTCTCTGTTTAGATCTGTTCCCCATTTTTTAAGTGGATTACTTGATTTGCCGCTTTTTAGCTTCTTTAGTTCTTTATATATACTGGATATGGGTCCTCTGTCAGATAAAGGGTTGGCGAAGATTCTTTCCCAATCTGTAGGCAGTCTCTTTGTTTTGATGGTGGTGTCGTTTACAGAAGCTTTACAGAAGCTTTTCAATTTCATGAGGTCCCATTTATTTATTGTTGCTCTTAGAGCCTGTACTGTTGGTGATCTGTTCAGGAAGTTTTCTCCTTTACCAATGAGTTCTAGGGTGTTCCTCACTTTTTTTTCTAGCCGATTTAATGTGTCTGGTTTTATGTTAAGGTCTTTGATCCACTTGGACTTCAGTTTTGTGCAGGGTGATAAGTATGGATCTATTTTCATTTTTCTACATGTACACATCCAGTTGGTCCAGCACCATTTGTTGAAGATGCTATTTTTTCCATTGTATGGTTTTGGTATCTTTGTCAAATATCAGGTGTCCATATGTGTGGGTTTACTTCTGGGTCTTCTGTTCAATTCCACTGATCCACCTTTCTGTTTCTATGCCAGTACCATGCAGTTTTTAAAACTGTTGCTCTATAGTACAACGTAAGATCAGGGATGGAGATCTTTTATTGTAGAGGATTGTTTTAGCAATTCTGGGATTCTTGTTATTCCATATGAAGTTGAGAATTTTTCTTTCCAGGTCTGTAAAGAATTGTGTTGGTAATTTGATGGGAATTGCATTGAATCTGTAGATTGCTTTTGGTAAGATGGTTATTTTTACTATGTTCATCCTGCCAAGCCATGAGTATGGGAGATCTTTCCATCTTCTGATAACTTCTTCTAATTCTTTCTTCAGAGACTTGAATTTTTTTCATACAAGTCTTTGACTTCCTTGGTTAGGGTCACTCCAAGGTAAATTATGTCCTTTGTGGCTATTGTGAAGTGTGTTGTTTCCCTAATTTCTTTCTCAGCCATTTTCTCTTTTGTATACTGGAGGGCTCCTGACTTTTTTGAGTTAATTTTGTATCCGGCCACTTTGCTGAAGGTGTTTATCAGCTGTAGCAGTTCCCTGGTAGAGTTTTTGGGGTAACTCACGTATACTATCATATCATCTGCAAATAGTGATAATTTGACTTCTTCCTTTCCAATTTTTATCCCCTTGATCTCCTTCAACTGTCTTATTACTCTAGCAAGGTCTTCGAGAACTATGTTGAAGAGATATGGAGAGAGTGGGCAGCCTTGTCTTGTCCCTGATTTCAGTGGGATTGCTTTGAGTTTCTCTCTGTTCAGTTTGATGTTGGCTTGCTGTATATCGCCTTTACTATGTTTAGATATGTGCCTTGTATCCCTGATCTCTCCAATACTTTAAACATGAATGGATGTTGGATTTTGTCAAATGCTTTTTCAGGATCTAGGGAGATTATCATGTGGTTTTTTTTTCTTTCAGTTTGTTAATATGGTGGATCACATTGATAAATTTCTGTATATTGAACCACCCCTGCATACCTGGGATGAAGCCTACTTTGTCATGTTGGATGATATCTTTTATGTGTTCCTGTATTCGGTTTGCGAGTATTTTGTTGAGTATTTTTGTGTCAAAGTTCATAAGGGAGATTGGCCTGAAGTTCTCTTTTATTGTTGCGTCTTTGTGAGGTTTAGGTACCAAGGTGACTGTGGCGTCATAGAATGACTTTGGTAATGTTCCTTCTGTTTCTATTTTGTGGAATATTTTGAAGAGAACTGGAGTTAGCTCTTTTTTGAATGTTTGGTAGAATTATGCACCAAAACCATCAGGTCCTAGGCTTTTTTTGGATGGGAGACTTTCGATGACTACTTCTATTTCCTTGGGGGATATAGGACTATTTAATTGATTTACCTGGCCTGATTTAGCTTTGGTAAGTCAAATTGATCAAGAAAATTGTGCATTTCGTTTAGATTTTCAAATTTTGTGGCATATAGACTTTTGAAGTAAGTCCTAATGATTGTTTGGATTTCCTCAGTGTCTGTAGTTATGTCCCCCTTTTCATTTCTGATTTTGTTGATTTGGGTGGTGTCTCTCTGCCTTTTAGTTAGCTTGGCTAAGGGTTTGTCTGTCTTGTTGATCTTCTCAAAGAACCAGCTCTTGGTTTTATTAATTCTTTGAATTGTTTTATTTGTTTCTAATTGATTGATTTCAGCCCTGAGTTTGATAATTTCCAGCCATCTACTTCTTTTTGGTGTGTCTGCTTCTTCTTTTTCTAGTGTTTTTAAGTGAGCTATTAAGTTGCCTGAATGAGCTGTCTCGAATTTCTTCTTGAAGACACTTAGTGCTATGAACTTTCCTCTTAGCACTGCTTCCATTGTGTCCCACAGGTTTAGGTATATTGTGTTTTCATTTTCATTGAGTTCTAGGAAGACTTAAATTTCTTTCTTTATTTCTTCCCTGACCCAGCTGTCATTTAGTAGCAATTTGTTCAGTTTCCATGTGTGTGTAGGCTTTTTGTTATTTCTGTTATTGTTGAGATCCAGTTTTATTCCATGTTGATCAGACAGGATACCAGGGATTATTTCAATCTTCTTGTATCTGTTGAGGTTTGCTTTGTGACCAACTATATGATCTATTTTGGAGAAGGTTCCATGAGGTGCTGAGAAGAAGGTAAATTCTTTTGTTTTGGGGTGCCAGGATATGTTAATGTCTGTTAGGTACCTTTGATTCATGTCCTCTGTTAGAGATATTGTTTCTTTGTTTAATTTCTGTTTGGTTGACCTGTCCTTTGTTGAGAGTGGGGTGTTGAAGTCTCCCACTATTAGTGTGTGGGGATGTATGTGTGGTTTAAGTTTTATCAATGTTTCTTTCACAAATGTGGGTGCCCCTGTATTTGGGGCATAGATGTTCAGGATTGTGATATCTTCTTGGTGGAATTTTCCCTTGATGAGTATGAAGTGTCCTTCCCCATCTCTTTTTATTAATTTTGGTTGAAAATCTATTTTATCGGATATTAGAATGGCTACTCCTGCTTGCTTCTTACATCTATTTGCTTAGAAAGCCGTCTTCCATCCCTTTACCCTCAGGTAATGTCTATCTTTGTGCCTTAGGTGTGTTTCTTGTATAGAAGAGATTGCTGGGTTTTGATTATGCATCTATTCTGTTAGTCTGTGTCTTTTTATTGGGGAATTAAGTCCATTGATGTTGAGAGAGATTAATGACCAGTGGCTGTTAGATAGTTTGAATTTTATGTTGGCTGTGGTCACATGGTTGTGTGCTTGTTTGCTTTTTGTTTTACTGTAGTGAGGTTATTTATTTCCTGTTTTTTCTTGAATGTAGCTAGTTTTCTTGGGTTGTATTTTCCCTTCCAATGTCTTTTGTAACTCTGGATTTGTTTGTAGGTATATTTGAAATTTGTTTTTGTCATTGAATATCTTGTTTTCTCCATCAATGAGGACCGAGCGTTTTGCTGGGTATAGAAGCCTGGGCTGACATCTGTGTTCCCTTAGGGTCTGCATGATATCCATCCAGGCCCTTCTGGCTGTCATAGTCTCTGTTGAAAAGTCAGGTGTGATTCTAATGGGTTTGCATTATATGTTACTTGGCCTTTTTCCCTTGCAGCTTTTAGTACTTTTTTCTTTGTTCTGTATACTTACGATTTTGATTATTATGTGGTGGGAGGATTTTCTTTTCTGGTCAAATTTATTGGGTGCTTTGTAGGCCTCTTGTATTCTTATTGGCCTCCCCTTTAAGTTGGGGAAATTTTCTTCAATGATTTTGTTATTCTTAGGTTTTGTCTTTTTATGTTGTCTTGAATTTTTTGGACAGTCTGTGTCAGGAATTTTTTAGATTTAACATTTTCTTTGACAGATACATCTATTTCTTCCATTGTATCTTCCACACCTGAGATTCTTTCTTCCATTTCTTGTAGCCTATTGGTTATGCCAAACTCTGTAGTTCCTACTTTCTTCCCTAAGTTCTTTCTCTCAACAATTTCTTCCATTTGTGTTTTTATTTTATTTTATTTTATTTTATTTTTTATTTTTCCAATTCTATCTTCAGGTCTTGAGCCATTTTGTTGATTTCCTTCACCTGTCTGACTGTATTTTCATGTTTTTCCATCAATTCCTTCAGCTGTTTGTTTGAACAATCCCCTCTTTCTTTTATTTCATTCAGTGATTTAAGCATTTCCTCCCTAAAGGCCACAAACTGTTTGGCTGCAGCTTCCTCTATTTCTTTTCGTATTTTACTTGTTTCCTCTGTTATCTTCTTCATGAGAATAGATGTTAGGTCATCTTCTTGAATTTCAATTATCCTGGGGTGTCTAGGGCTATTTGCCCCTGGATAACTGGGTTCTGGAGATGCCATATTGCTCTGGCTTTTGTTGGTTGAACTTTTACTCTCTCCTCTACCCATGGGGCTATCTTAGGTGTTTGATGTTAGTTTCTGGTTGTTCCTGGACTCCTGTGGTGGAGAGAATCCCTTTGGCAGGAAGATGGTTTTTCCTGAAGGAAGCCTTCTCAGCTTTTTGGTATAGTCACTGGGTGGCTGGTGTTTTTCAGAAGTTGCTACAGCCACCTAGGCATAGAGACCTGGGTGGTAACTGTGGTCCTTATTAGTCAAGAGGGCTCTCCTCTCACTGGGAGAAGTCCTGGAGACAGCTGCCCTGCTTCTGGGTTTCTTTCTGTAAATTTAGTGATCAGCTGCTGTAACCTGTGTGTCCCATGGTTTGGTCGGTTTTGTTAGGGACAACTGGTTGCCCCTTGAGCAGTATCTGTGGGTTGATCTCAGGGTTCCTGGTCTTTTGTAGGTCTGAGGTTGGGGCTATGTGCCCCAGAACCCAAGAGGTAATCTGTGGCGGTGAGTACTGCTCTCCTGGTAACAGCAGGCTATCTGGGGCACAGCAGTTCCCTGGGTAGGGCCACTCTGTGGGACCTTTTTCGGGGATATACTGGGTTGCCTAATTCTGTCCCCTTTGCTTCGTTCCTTGTTCCTTGTGAGGGTTTCTACAGACAAGTGACTCCAAGACTCTGGTGTCTTGGGGCACACAGTTCTGTCTGTAAGGAGTAGTTGGTACAAAGCAGGCCTCTGGGCTGGCAGCGTGTGCGCCTGCCTGCCAGTCTGCGGGATCTGGGTTCCCAATAACTCTGTGCTCCCTGCTTGGACCCGGATCAGTGATGGCTGGGCATACTCGCCTGTCTGCGGTCTGCAATCTGCAAGACTTTCTCCAGGCAAAGCCTAGGTGACCCAAGCAGCACGGATTCTTTCTTCCCTGTGGGGCCCTCTCTGCACAGGGATTCACAGTCTCTGTTGCACTGTGGCTCCCAGCTCGTCTGTACCCGACCAATTCCCATGCCATGGGAGCCTCCCCTCACCTGGGAAACAAGATCACTGTAGTTTTAGGGCCCAGAGTTCAGTCTCCTGGTCCCTGCATGGAGAGTGCTGTCCTGCTTCTCCGACACAGTGCTCTCCCGGTGCCGCCATCTTGGCTCCTCCCCCCCATATTAAACATTTTAAAGAATTAGTAGTAGCATATGGAGTAAACTCACCCATGTAAGACAGATGTTAAAGACCTGAGCTCCCCAAAATAGAATTATTTCCCAAGAAATAATTTTTCCCAACAGCTGTACTTGAAGGGGATTCTCTATTACAGTGACTGGGATAGTTGTGAGAAGAAGATGCAGTAATGGAAAATTGTAAAAAGTTTAAAAGTGTTAATATCATGAAAGATAAAGTGTTAGGTTAAGGGCAATATGCTGATTTTCAAACCCCATCAATCAAGGGTAAAGCAAGTCTACCAAATTCTGGAGGTACTGGGACCCCAGCAGTCCTACCTTTATAATGGTTAACTTATAAACCTGTGTGGATAGAGCAATGACCCTTGAATATAGAAAAAAAATAGGAAAGTGAACAGCTGGTACAAAGAGCAGATGGAAGCTCAGCATATAAAACATATATAGAACAATCCACAAGTCCTTACAAGTCTACTGTATTTGTCATTAAAAAGAAATTTGAAAATTGGATGATGGTGAGTAAGGAGTGTAAATAATGCAGTCAAACTTATGTGTCCCTTACAGACTGGAATCCCCTTACCCTCTCTATTATCAAAAGGATGACATATACTAATAACTGACATAAAAGACTGCTTTATTCTTTCTTTAAAAGACCAAGATAGAAAGAAAATTTATGTGTGTAGTGTGTACTTAAAACAAGACTCAACTCATGAAAAGATACCAATAAAAAATTCTTCCTCAAGGAATGATAAATTGTGAAACTCTTTGTCAACATTTTATATAACAGCCACTAGGATTAATTCATTAACAATTTCCTCAATCCATAATTCACCATTGTATGGATGATATATTGTTGTGATTCTGGTGTAAATACATGAGACAGAATGTTTAAAGAAGCAAAAAGGACTTTACCTAGTTGGGGTTTACAGACTGCTCCTGAAAGAAGACTGAAAAAAGATTGTAAAGCCTGGCTACGGTTTTCATCTCCTCCCCTCTTCTGGACAAATAAAAATTATATTTATAGTTTCAAGAGGTCCCATTTGTTGATTGTATATCATAAAACCTGAATTATTGGTGTTTTGTTCAGGAATTTGTCTCCTGTGCCAATGAGTTCAAGGCTCTTACTCACTTTCTCCTTTAGCAGATTTAGTGAATCTGGTTTTATGTTAAAGTCTTTTATTGACTTGGACTTGAGTTTTCTGTAGGGTGATAAATATGGATCTACTTGCATTTTTCTACAGGTAAAAATCCAGTTAGACCAGTGCAATTTGTTCAAGATGTTGTCTTTTATCCATTGTATGGTTTTAGCTCTTTTGTCAAAAATCAAGTGACTATAGGTATGTGGGTTTATGTCTGGGCCTTCAATTTGATTCCATTGATCAAACAGCTTATTTTTAAGCCAGCACCATGCAGTTTTTATTCTATTGCTC
Organism: Psammomys obesus; assembly: GCF_907164565.1. Taxonomy (NCBI): domain Eukaryota; kingdom Metazoa; phylum Chordata; class Mammalia; order Rodentia; family Muridae; genus Psammomys; species Psammomys obesus. Next base: position 4,819,659 of record NW_026596240.1, on the reverse strand, counting down.
TGTAGTACAGCTTGAAGTCAGGCATAGAGATACCTCAAGGAGTTTCATTATTGTATTGAATTTGTTTTTTCATTCTGAGTTTTTTTTTTCCAAATGTTCTTTCAATAAATGGAACTGCTTGAAACTGAAAGGCTTCTGTAAGTAAAGGACACTAAAAATAGAACAAAACAGCATTATACCAATTGGGAAAAGATCTTCACCAATTCCACATATGACAAAGGTCTAATATCCACAATATATAAAGAACTCAAGAAATTAAACACCAACAAATCAAATAATCAAATTAAAAATGGGATACAGAGCTGAACAGAGAATTCTCAACAGAGGACTCTTGAATGGTTAAAAAAACACATAAAGAAATGCTCAACATTTTTAGTCATCAGGGAAATGCAAATCAAAATGACTGTGAGCTTCCATCTCCACCTGTGAAAATTGCTAAGAGCAAAAACTCAAGTGACAACACATACTGGAGAGGTTGTGGAGAAAGGGGAACCCTTCTCCACTGCTAGTGGGAGTGAAAATTTGTACAATCAATTTGCAAATCAATCTGGTGCTTTCTCAGAAAACTGGAAATAGCCATAACTAATGACCCAGCTATACACCCAAAAGATGCTCCACCACACAACAAGAGCATTTGCTTAACCGTGTTCATAGCAGCTTTATTTGTAAAAGCCAGAATCTGGAAACAATCCAGATGTACCTCACCCCAACAGTGCATAAAGAAACTGTACTAGGTTTACACCATGGATTACTACCCAGGTTCTAAAAACAAGAAAATCGTGAAATTTGCAGGCAATGTTGGGACTAGAAAAGATTGTCCCGAGTGAGGTAGCACAAACCCAGAAAGACACAGTTGATATATACTCACTTATAAACAGATTTTAGTCATATAGTACAGGATAGACATACTACAATCCATAGATCCCAAGAAGATAAGATAAACTCATGTAAATAAATGAGCTGGAGTGTCTGGGGCAGGGAGGAACTCCCCTATTCTGAGGAATATTGGTGAAACAATGTGGGAGGGAGTGGGGAACTAGAAGGAGAGGAGGAAGGTGCCTAGGACTGAAATATAAATTAAAGTAATTTATATTAAAATTAATAAAATTAATGTTTATTAATTTATTAAAACTATTAAATTATAAAAATAATAAACAAAACATGTTTACTGATATCAGTAAATATGAACTTTTGGCAACTCTCTGATCACAACACCTTCTTTGCTCAGTAATTGGTATAAGGAAAGTTATGTGATCCAAGATGTTGTTTTTGGGTTCTTATTTCTCCATCTATTATGTTTTTAATAATAGGGACAACATGCTTTTATTTTTTATTATATTGATGCTTGAATATATAAGTAGGAGAGAATTAACATAAGCACACACAGAAATAAACTGATTATAAAGGAACAAACTCACCTAAGTTGTAATATGAATTCTGTCTTGAACATTATCTAAGAAAGTCTTACACCTGTGAGAGTCTTTTAAGCAAAATTAATGTCAAGTTATACAGATAATAAATTCTATGAGCAGTGCATATTTTGAAGGGGTTTTAAGGATTTATTTGCATGTTCTGCCCTCTGATCTCTCTAGATAAACTTGACATAAAATATACACAAATCAGAATTGAAACTTCTGCTTTGTAAGATACTTGTAATAAAAATTACAGGTTTTGATCTTAAATATTCAAAGTTCATTGTGAGGAATGAGTATGGAAGGCCATGATCTACATGACATAGATATAGTTATCAATTTTCTGTTCTTGGATTCCAAGGCACTTTACTCACCAACTGAACACTTGTTCTGTCTGTTTATTTTCAGTGATGCAGGAATGGTCAAAGCACTTTCAAGAATTCTCTATCTCTTGGAGACACTAAATGAATATTGAGTAAATCAAGCTCAAATTAGAATGCAAATAAATATTTACAGAATTAGCAGCAAAATCATTGTAGAATAAAAATTGTTAATTGGGTTAAGTTTTAAATAAAGATCATCCTGAGTGAGGTAACCCAGACAGAAAAAGACACAAACGTGACATACTCACTTAAAGTATAAATATGCTGTAAACATACTAAAATCTAGAGTCCAAAAGAAGCTAAATAACAAAAAGGACTGTGGGGAAGAGGCTTAATCATCATACAGAAGGGAAAACAGGACAGACATCAGGAGTTGGAAAAGACAAGTAACAGGACAGAAGCCTTCCACAGAGGCCCTCTGAAAGACTCTCCCCACCAGGGTAGGGAAGGAGATACCCATAGCCAAACTTTGGGCACAGTGTCAGAAACCTTCTGGACGAAGAGGGGGATAGAAAGACATGAAGGGGACAGGGACTCCACAAGGGGAAAAAGCAGAGCCAAATACCCTGAGCCTAGGGGGATTTGCAGAGACCAATACTCTAACAAAGGACCATGCATGGAAAAATCCTAAACACCCTGTTCAGAGGTAGCCTCTCAGTTTCCAGTGGGTTCCCTAGAAAAGAGTACAGGGGCTTTCTCTGACATGAACTCAGTGGCCGGCAATTTGATCACCTCTTTTATCACCTGGGGGTTGTAGTCTTGTCAGGCCAAAGAGGAAAATGATGAAGCCAGCCTTGATGAGACCTGATAGGCTACGGTCAGACAGAAGAGGAGGGTGTCCTCCCCTATCAGGGGACTAGAGAATGGGAATAGGAGGAAAGAGGGAGGTTGGATGGGAATGGGATACTGAGTGAATGAATTTTATTAAATAAGTAATATATGGCCCTGAAAACAGAAAGAAATACATATGTGTATATATACATACACACATATATATACATACATACATATATATATATATGTATATATATATATATATACACTTCATTATTTATAAAAATAGTTTTTTATGGCTTCTTTATTAATTATTATCTCTCTTTTTATTTGTATTTTTACAATTTATTCATTATATATCCAGATTGAAGTCCTCTCCCTCAACTGTCCCACCTTCCTTATCTCTTATACCCTCCCCTAGAAAAGAGGATTTCTCCTCTGCCATTGGCCCATAGCTTATCATGCCCATAGCTTATGATGATTCATCAAAATCCTCTTTCTGTGTGGCCTGGCAAGACAGCTATACCAGGGGCAAGGGTCAAAGAGCAGTCAATTGAGTTCAAGACAGAGGCAGTCTCTGCTCCTCTTATTCAGAATGCACTTGGAGACTGAGCTGCCAATAAGCTACATCTGAGCAGGAGGTCTAGATCCTCTCCCTACATTGTCATTGGTTGGTGCATCAGTTTCTGCAGGAACCCCTGGGCTCAAAATTTTACGTGTTGGTCTCCTTGTGTGGATCTTATCCCCTCCGTGTCCTTCTATGACCCCTCTTCTCTTCTTCCATAAGACTCCCTTTGCTCTGCCAAAAGTTTGGCTTTAAATCTCAGCATCTGCTTCAATGCAATGTTGGGTGGGCTGTTCCAGAGGACCCTCTATAGTAGGCTCCCACCCTGTTTCCACTCTTCCACTGCTTTTGTTGTCTATCCTGTTTGGCATTCTGAATGTGATTTAAGCATCCTCCCTAGGGTCCTCCTTAGTGTTTAGCTTCTTTTGGTCTGTAGATTTTAGTATGGCTAACCTATATTACACGGCTAATATTCCCTTATCAATGAATATATACCATATGTGTCTTTCTGCTTCTGGTTATCTCACTCAAGGTGATAATTTCTAGTTGCATCCATTTGCCTGCAAATTTCATGATTTCTTTGTTTTTAATAGCTCAGTAGTATTCCATTATGTAAACATCTCAAAATTTCTGCATCCATTCTTCCAAAGAGGAACATGTAGGTTGTTACCAGATTCTGCCTATTACAAATAACGCTGCTATAAACATAGTTGAGCAAATGGCCATGTTGAATGGGGAGGAAACTGTTGGATATATGCTCAGGAGTATTATAGGTGGATCTTGAGGTAGCATTATACCCTGTTTTCTGAGAAAGTGCCAGAATGATTTCCAAAGTGGTTAACCGGTTTGCACTCCCAGCAGCAATGGAGGAGGTTTCCCCTTTCTCCACATCCTCTCCAGCATTGTGTTGTCACTTGAGGTTTTTTTAACTACAGTTTATTCCCTTTGTATCCCACCTTTATCTTTCCCCCTCTTCTGCTCCCAATCCCACCCTTCCTCTCCTCCACCCATGCACCTCCCCCAGGCCACTGATAGGGGAGGTGCTCCACCCCTTCCATTTGATCCTTGTCTATCAGGAGTGGCTGCTTTGTCTTCCTCTGTGGCCTGGTATGGCTGCACCCTCTGAGCGGGAGGTAATCAAAGAGCAAGCCAATCAGTTTATGTCAGATACAGTCCCTGTTCACATTACTAGGGAATCCACTTGGACACTGAGCTGCCATGCATTACATCTGTGCTGGAGTCATAGTTTATCTCCATGAATGGTCCATATTTGGAATATCAGTCTCAGAGAACATGCTTGTGTTCAGATTTTTTGGTTCTGTTGCTCTCCTTGTAGAGCTACTTTCCCTTCAAGGGTTTTCTATCTCCCCCATCATTTAAACGATTCTGTGCACTCTGTCCAAAGTTTGGTTATGATTCTCAGCATCTGCTTTGATACACTTCTGGGTAGAGTCTTTCAGAGGCCCTCTGTGTAGGCTCCTTTCCTGTTCTATCTTTTCCCCCCTCTTCTGATGTCCATTCTCTTTGCCTTTCTGAATGAGGATTGAGCATCTTACCCAGAGTCTTCCTTCTTGAGTAGCTTCTTCAGGTGTACAGATTTTAGTATGTTTATCCTATATTATATGTTTAATATCCACTTATGAGTGGATATATACCCTGTGTGTCTTTCTGCTTCTGGGATACCCCACTCAGCATAATCTTCTCTAGTTTGCACCATTTGCCTGCAAATTTCATGATTTCCTTGTTTTTAATTGCTAAGTAGTATTCCATTGTGTAAAGTATAGCAATTTTTGTATCCATTGCTCAACTGAGGGACATCTGGGTTATTTCCAGTTTCTGGCTATTACAAATAAAACAGCTAAGAACATGGTTGAGCAAATGTCTTTGTTGTATACTTGAGCATCTTTTGGACATATGCCTAGGAGTGGTATAACTGGATCTTGAGGAAGCACTATTCGTAATTGTTTGAGAAAATGCCAGATTGCTTTTCAAAGTGGTTGTTCAAGTTTATATTCCCACCAGCAATGGAGGATGGTTTCCCATTCTCTACATCCTCTCCAGCATGTGCTGTCACTTGAGTTTTTTTAGTCTAACCAATTCTGATAGGTATAAATTGAAATCTCAGAGTTGTTTTGATTTTTATTTCGCTAATGACTAAGGATGGTGAACATTTCTTTAAGTATTTCTCTGTCATTCCATATTCCTCTGTTGAGAATTCTCTGTTTAGCTCTGTACCCCATTTTTTAGTTGGATTACTTGATTTTTTGCTCTTTAACTTATCTATATAGTCTTGATATAGGCTTGGTGAAGATCTTTTCTCAGTCTGTAGGCAGTTGTTCTGTTCTGGTGACAGTGTTCTTTGTTTTACAGAAGCTTTTCTGTTTCATGAGGTCCCATTTATTGATTGTTGATCTTAGGGTCTGTGTTGTAAGTGTTCTGTTCAGGAAGTTATCTCCTGTGCCAATGAGTTCAAGGTTCTTCCACACTTTTTTAAGGAAGTTTATTGTGTCTTGTTTTATGTTGAGGTCTTTGATTGACTTGGACTTTAGTTTTGTGCAGGGTGATAAGCGAAGATCTACTTGCAGTTTCCTCCATGTAGACGTCCGCTTAGATGTCTACACCCACCATATGTTGAAGATGTTATCTCTTTTCCATTGTATATTTTTTTCATCTTTGTCAAAAATCAAGTGTCTATAAGGCTGTGGGTTTATTTCATGTTCTTCTATTTGAATTTTGATCTTAACCATTCTGGTGGATGTAGGGTGGAATTGCAGGTTTGTTTTGATTTGCATTTCCCTGATACCTAAGGATATTGAGCAATTCTTTAAGTGTTTATCTGCCATTTGATATTCCTCTGTTGAGAATTCTGTTTTGCTCAGTACCTTGTTTTTTAATTGGATTATTTGGTTTGTTGGTGTCTAATTTCTTGTGTTCTTAACATAGTCTGGATATTAGCCCTCTATTGGATGTAAGGTTGGTGAAGATATTTTCCCATTCTGTAGGCTGTGGTTTTGTTCTGTTGACAGTGTCCTTTGCTTTACAGAAGCTTTTTTATTTTCAAGAGGTCCCATTTATTACCTGTAGATCTTGGAGCCTGAGCTGTTGGTATTTTGTTCAGGAATTTGGCTCCTGTGCTAATGAGTTCTCGGCACTTCTCCACTTTTTCTTTCAATAGATTTAGTGTATCTGGTTTTATATTGAGATCTTTGATCTAACTGGACTTTACTTTTTTTTCAGAGTGATAGATATAAGTTGTATTTTCTTGCATGTGGATATTCAGTAAGATCAGCAAATAGAAACAATCTTGAAGAAAAAAAAATTAGATGGTCTTCTAGAAAGTCAGTAAATGCATAAACCATCATGAATCCTGAAATTTATAATTTCATTTAGTAATAACTTTTATAAGTTTCATTATATAGTTATTTGTCACCAGCAATTGAGTATCACATTTTTGGTAGTTTAAAAACAAAATTAAACTTTCACTTATGATAATGATATCTGTCCAATGGTGATTCTCAAATGAAGATCGTTACTATCTTCAAGTTGAGGCTCAAAAATCAACCCACAAACTTTTGTTTTAGCTGCAATTTGTGTAAAGGAAATTATTTTCCTCATGTTTCACTTCTTTCTTTCCTATATTTTACATACTGTCTTCTTATTTTTCTTTTTAAATTTATTTTTCTCACATATATTACAACCTAACAGATCACAGTTTAACAACCTGTCTCCTTCCCAAATTTTGTCCCAAACAGTTTCCTTCATTTCCCTCCCCCTCCATCCAAGCCACCACCATTTCTCTTCAGAAAAGGGCAGGCCTCTCAGGGATGTCAATTACGCCTAGCTTATCATGTTCTGCTAAGACTAGGCACCTCTCCTTTTATCAAGGTTAGATGCAGTAACCCAGGTGGAGGAAATGAATCTCAAAAGCTGGCAAAAGAGTCAGGCACCCCCTGTTCCAATATTCCTAGGATTCCTACAGAAGACCAAGGTACATAATGGTAACATATATTCTCTTTTTCTGTTTTTTCTTACCTCACAAATCCCCTAAAACAACCATTGCTCATATGCTTAAGTGTGTTTGTATGGATATGCCTATGTATATGTACATATATCCATAATAATATATAGGAGCATTTGTACAAGTTGGAAAAAGGGGGGGATGACCAACAATTCTTTCAGAACAATAGTACGTAAATACCACAGTACTACAAATGCCATTTGAGCCATTTTTTATGGATTGCTTTAGTCATAGTTGGCTTTTTTTTTCTATAGTCCATCTGTTTTGTGCAATGCCCTCATTATAATGTATATGCTTGTATTTTCTTCCTTACTTGTCATCTGTTCTTTGAATCTCAGGGATTTGAACCAGGGAGTAAGCTTGTTTCCTGACAATCATGAACAGTCTATTTTGAAGATTCCAGGCCATATTCCACAGTCTCCATCACCATGGATCTGTTCACAGTCAACAGCGGATGGCAGTATGGCCACAGTAAATGACACTACAAATCCACTTACTTTGCAAACCACAAAGTATGAGAAAGAGAAGAAGCAAGAGTGATTGAATCTCCTTTGAAAGAACACTCGAACTAAGGGCATCTTTTAAGTCCCAAATCCATAGATCCTCTCTGAAGCATCTCCTGAGGAACATGGTTTAGAAGTGGGCTCAACAGAGAAAGAGAATTTCAGGCCAATCTCCCTTATGAACATTGATGCAAAAATACTCAACAAAATACTCGCAAACCGAATACAAGAACATATCAAAGATATCATCGACCATGACCAAGTAGGCTTCATCCTAGGTATGCAGGGGTGGTTCAATATACGGAAATCCATCAATGTGATCCACCATATTAACAAACTGAAAGAAAAAAAAAACACACATGATAATCTCCCTAGATGCTGAAAAAGCATTTGACAAAATCCAACATCCATTCATGTTTAAAGTACTGGAGAGATCAGGGATACAAGGCACATATCTAAACATAGTAAAGGTGATATACAACAAGCCTATAGCCAACATCAAACTGAACGAAGAGAAACTTAAAGCAATTCCACTGAAATCAAGGACAAGACAAGGCTGCCCACTCTCTCCATATCTCTTCAACATAGTGCTGGAAGTCCTTGCTAGAGCAATAAGAGAGTTGAAGGAGATCAAGGGGATACAGATGGGAAAGGAAGAAGTCAAATTATCACTATTTGCAGATGATTTGATAGTATACGTGAGTGACCCCAAAAACTCTACCAGGGAACTCATACAGCTGATAAACACCTTCACCAAAGTGACCGGATATAAAATTAACTCAAAAAAAATCAGTAGCCCTCCTGTATACAAAAGACAAAAGGGCTGAGAAAGAAATTAGGGAAACAACATACTTCACCATAGCCACAAATGACATAATTTACCTTGAAGTGACCCTAAACAAGGAAGTCAAAGACTTGTATGAAAAAAATTCAAGTCTCTGAAGAAAGAATTAGAAGAAGATATCAGAAGATGGAAAGATCTTTCATGCCCATGGCTTGGCAGGATTAACATAGTAAAAATGGCCATCTTGCCAAAAGCAATCTACAGATTCAATGCAATTCCCATCAAATTACCAACACAATTCTTTACAGACCTGGAAAGAAAAATTCTCAACTTCATATGGAATAACAAGAAACCCAGAATTGTTAAAACAGTCCTCTACAATAAAAGATCTTCTGGAGATATCTCCATCCTTGATCTTAAGTTGTACTATAGAGCAACAGTTTTAAAACTGCATGGTACTAGTATAGAAACAGAATGGTGGATCAATGGAACCAAACAGAGGACCCAGAAATAAACCCACACACTTATGGACACCTGATCTTTGACAAAGATGCCAAAACCATACAATGGAAAACAGATAACATCTAAAACAAATGGTGCTGGTCCAACTGGATGTCTACATGTAGAAAAATGCAAATAGATCCATACTTATCACCCTGCACAAAACTGAAGTCCAAGTGGATCAAAGACCTCAACGTAAAACGAGACACATTAAATCGGCTAGAAAAAAAAGTGGGGAATACCCTAGAACTCATTGGTACAGGAGAAAACTTCCTGAACAGAACACCAACAGCACAGGCTCTAAGAGCAACAATCAATAAATGGGACCTCATGAAACTGAAAAGATTCTTCATAGCAAAGGACACCGTCATCAAAACAAAGCGACTGCCTACAGATTGGGAAAGAATCTTCACCAAACCTTTATCTGACAGAGGCCTCACATCCAGTATATATAAAGAACTAAAGAAGCTGAAAAGCAGCAAACCAAGTAATCCACTTAAAAAATGGAAAACAGAGCTAAACAGAGAATTCTCGACAGAGGAATATCAAATGGCAGAGAAGCACTTAAAAAAATGCTCAACATCATTAGCCATTAGGGAAATGCAAATCAAAAGAACCCTGAGATTTCAACTTACACCCATCAGAATGGCCAAGATAAAAAACTCAATGACAACACATGCTGGAGAGGTTGTGGAGAAAGGGGAACCCTTCTCCACTGCTGGTGGGAAGGTAAACTTGTACAAACACTCCTGAAATCGATCTGGCGCTTTCTCAGACAACTAAGATTAGCACTTCCCCAAGATCCAGCCATACCACTCCTAGGCATGTATCCAAAAGAGGCTCAAGTACACAAAAAGGACATTTGCTAAACCATGTTTGTTGCAGCTTTATTTGTAATAGCCAGAAGCTGGAAACAACCCAGATGCCCCTCAACTGAAGAATGGATGCAGAAATTGTGGTACATCTACACAATGGAGTATTACTCAGGAATGAAAAATAAGGAAATCATGCAATTTGCAGGTAAATGGTGGGACCTGGAAAGGATCATCCTGAGTGAGTTGTCCCAGAAGCAAAAAGACACACAGGGTATATACTCACTCATATAAACATACAACATAGGATAAACCCACTAAAATCTGTACATCTAAACAAACTAAGCAAAAGAGAGGACCCTAACTAAAATGCTCAATCCCCATCCTAAAAGGCAAAGAGGATGGACATCAGAAGAAGAAGAAAACAGAAAACAACCTAGGAACCTGCCACAGAGGGCCTCTGAAAGCCTCTGTCCTGCAGACTATCAAAGTAGATGCTGAGCCTAATGGCCAATGGTTGGGCAGAGAGAAACGGAATTTTATGTAAGAAGTGGGAAATAGTAAGAGCTGGAGAGGACAGGGTCTCCACAAGGAGAGCAACAGAACAAGAAAATTTGAACACAGGGAACTTCCCAGAGACTCACACTCTAACCAAGGACTATTCATGGAGATAAACTAGAACCCCTGCACAGATGTAGCCCATGGCAGTTCAGTGTCCAAATGGGTTACCTAGTAATGGGAAGAGGTACTGCCTTTGACATAATCTGATTGGCCTGTTCTTTGCTCACCTCCACTGAGGGGGGAGCAGACTTACTAGGCCACAGTAGAGGACAATGCAGCCACTTTTGATGAGAACTGATAGACTAAGTCCAGAAAAGAGAGGAGAACCTCCTCTATCAGTGGACTTGGGGAGTGGCATGCATGCAGAAAGGGTTAGGGAGGGAGGGATTGGGAGGGGAGGAGGCCGGGACTTATGGGGGGATACAAAATGAATAAAGTGTAATTAATAAAAAATCAAAAAAAAAGAAGTGGTCACTGATCATATAAAATGTAAGGTAAAGTCATTCTTCAAAGTCTCCTTAGCCCTTGACTAAAAAACAAATGTCCTCTTATGATCTTTTAGAATTTATTTATGAGTTATTCTCATTCATTCAGACATTGATTAGTTTGTGCACTAATTCACTTAGGCAAGGATTATGCTAAACCTTGAAAACAAAGAATGAGTAAGATAAATGTAGGTGTTTTAGAAGTTTATAAACTAATCACTAACTAGCAGTTGTGTAGTCAATCTTCTTTGTCAGTTTGAGTGAAATTAAAATCTCCTAGAAGATATACTTCTCAGCACGTCTGTGAGTTTGGTTCCTGAGACATAGCTAAAGAGGACATGAGGGTCTTGAGTGTGGGTAATACTACCCTATTGTCTATATTTCGACTGATGAAAAGGGAGAGAAAAGAGATAGCCAGATGAGCGATTCAGCACTCTCTTTTACTTGATTGGCACCATGGACCACACTCTTTACACTGTCAGATTGAGTTTTCAGTCTCAGTAACCAGGAAAGTATCTAATGCTGGTGTGTAAGTAAATATTTGTTAATCTAGCTTACTAAGGAAAGATTTTGTTATGGAAAGTACTTGTCCCATATTGTTTTATATTTTGTTATAACTGATGACTTCAGTGTTAGATCTAAATATTTCTTGAGATTCAAATATCTGATTCCAATATTTTTATTATTTAATGTAAGATAGTACACAAAACTACAATTATGTATCTTAAACATTAAAAATGTAGCAACTGTGTTTTATCTGATAAGTATAAAAAAGTATATTTTCTTTTTTTTTTTAATCTTTTATTTTTTATTAATTACACTTTATTCATTTTGTATCCCCCCATAAGCCCCTCCCTCCTCCCCTGCCGATCCCACCCTTCCTCCCCTTTCTGCATGCATGCCACTCCCCAAGTCCACTGATAGGGGAGGTCCTCCTCTCCTTCTTTCTGATCTTACTCTATCAGTTCTCATCAAAAGTGGCTGCATTGTCCTCTACTGTGGCCTGGTAAGGCTGCTCCCCCCTCAGGGGGAAGTGATCAACGAGCAGGCTAATCAGATTATGTCAGAGGCAGTCCCTCTTCCCATTACTATGGAACCCACTTGGACACTGAACTGACATGGGCTACACCTGTGCAGGGGTTCCAGGTCATCTCCACAAATAGTCCTTGGTTGGAGTATGAGTCTCTGGGAAGTTCCCTGTGTTCAAATTATCTTGTTCTGTTGCTCTGCTTGTGGAGTTCACGTTCCCTCCAGCTCTTACTATTTCCCACTTCTTACATAAAATTCCATTCACTCTGCCCATCAGTTGGCCATCAGGCTCAGCATCTGCTTTGACAGTCTATACTGCAGAAGCTTTCAGAGGCCCTCTGTGGCAGGTTTCAAGGTTGTTTCCTGTTTTCTTCTGGCTTTCAGAGGCCCTCTGTAGCAGGTTCCGAGGTTCTTTCCTATTTTCGTTTTCTTCTGATGTACATCCTCTTTGCCTTTCAGGATGGGGATTGAACATTTTAGTTAGGGTCCTCTCTTTTGCTTAGTTTGTTTAGATGTACAGCTTTGAGTGGATTTATTCTATATTGTATGTTTATATGAGTGAGTATATACCGTGAGTGTCTTTTTGCTTCTGGGTCAACTCACTCAGGATGATCCTTTCCAGGTCCCACCATTTACCTGCAAATTTCATGATTTCCTTATTTTTCATTGCTGAGTAATACTCCATTGTATAGATGTACCACAGTTTCTGCATCCATTCTTCAGTTGATCTCTCCAGTACTTTAAACATGAATGGATGTTGGATTTTGTCAAATGCTTTTTCAGCATCTAGGGAGATTATCATGTGGTTTTTTTCTTTCAGTTTGTTAATATGGTGGATCACATTGATGGATTTCCGTATATTGAACCACCCCTGCATACCTGGGATGAAGCCTACTTGGTCATAGTGGATAATATCTTTGATGTGTTCTTGGATCCGGTTTGCAAGTATTTTGTTAAGTATTTTTGCATCAATGTTCATAAGGGAGATTGGCCTGAAATTCTCTTTCTTTTTTGAGTCTTTGTGAGGTTTAGGTACCAAGGTGATTGTGGCTTCATAGAATGAATTTGGTAATGTTCCTTCTGTTTCTATTTTGTGGAATAGTTTGAGGAGAATTGGAGTTAGCTCTTCTTTGAAGGTCTGGTAGAATTCTGCGCTGAAGCTATCTGGTCCTGGGCTTTTTTTGGATGAGAGACTTTTGATGACTGCTTCTATTTCTTTGGGGGATATAGGACTATTTAGTTGATTTACCTGGTCCTGATTCAGCTTTGGTGAGTCAAATCGATCAAGAAAATTGTCCATTTCATTTAGATTTTCAAATTTTGTGGCATATAGACTTTTGAAGTAAGTCCTAATGATTGTTTGGATTTCCTCAGTGTCTGTAGTTATGTCCCCCCTTTCATTTCTGATTTTGTTGATTTGGGTGGTGTCTCTCTGCCTTTTAGTTAGCTTGGCTAAGGGTTTGTCTATCTTGTTGATTTTCTCAAAGAACCAGCTCTTGGTTTCATTGATTCTTTGAATTGTTTTATTTGTTTCTAATTGATTGATTTCAGCCCTGAGTTTGATTATTTCCAGCTGTCTACTCCTTTTTGGTGTGTCTGCTTCTTCTTTTTCTAGGGTTTTTAAGTGGGCCATTAAGTTGCTTGAATGAGCTGTCTCGAATTTCTTCTTGAAGGCACTTAGTGCTATGAACTTTCCTCTTAGCACTGCTTTCATTGTGTCCCACAAGTTAGGGTATGTTGTGTCTTCATTTTCATTGAGTTCTAGAAAGGCTTTAATTTCTTTCTTTATTTCTTCCCTGACCCAGCTGTCATTTAGTAGCAATTTGTTCAGCTTCCATGTGTGTGTAGGCTTTTTGTTATTTCTGTTATTGTTGAGATCCAGTTTTATTATTTTCAATATTCCAGGATCACTCCCTGCCTTACCCTTTCACTTCCTGAGTCAAACACTCGAAATTATATATTTTTTCGTATTTGATACACTTTTCCATCTTAATAATGATCTTAACCAGCATTTATAATTAAAGAGTTATTTTATCAGTATACATGTTTCCCTGAATATATGTATGTGTACCATATTACTGGCACACTCAATCCAAAAAAAGGGTGTCAAATCCCAGGAACTGAAGTTACAGATAGCTGTGAGCTACTGTGTGGCTGCTAGGAATCAAATCTGGGTCTACTGAAAGAGCAGTCAGTGCTCTTATCTTCTCAGTCATTTCTCCAATCCCTAAACACACGTGCGCAAGTGCGTGCATGCGCGCGCGCACACACACACTTTAATAACAAACAAAACCATAAAAATGTCATAATTTGTCCATATATTCTTGTGACTCCACATCACCGTAGTGCTGATGATTGGCAGGCAAGCTCTCCATTGTCATTCCCTCCGAGTGGGCGCTCAGCCACAGCCACTGTTACCAGTGCTTCATAGTGATGTGCAGCTCAATCTCCCAAGTGCCATCAACCCTAACCAGCTAGAAGTAGATAAAGAGGTCTACATCCCTGTTTCCTACTAATCTCCTACCTAAGGTTGGAAGGGTGGGAAAGGTTTACAACACCCTAAATAAAGTAAGTTTAGTGAAAACTAAGCCTACATTTGTTCCTGTTTTTTGTGCTCATAAGGTAGGAATGGAAGATTTTATGCACGCTAGAGTGGAGGGGAAAGTACCAATATAAAAGTAGACCTGGGGTTTGCCTAGGGGCCCAAGATGTTGGCACCAGGAGAACACCTTGTCTGAGAAACGGGACAACACACTCCGTGCAGTGACCAGGAGACTGAACTCTGGGCCCTAAAACAACAGCGATCAATCGTGTTTCCCAGGTGAGGGGAGGCTCTCATGGTGTGGGCATCTGTCCGGTCCACTCTCGGCTGCCCAGCCAGAACCCGGAAGAAAACCCGGCTAATGCAGGCTTTTGGTCTCCGGGCTGGTGCCACAAGCCTGCCTGTCCCAATCACTTCCCCAGGCTGATCTATGGGCACAAGGATGCCTGAGGTTGGGAGTCCCAGTCGCAAAAAAAACCCCACGGGGAAGGAAAATTGCCAGACTGGTCACGGGTCACCCAGTCTTTCCCTGGAAGGTCTCTCAGACCACGGGTACCTGCTGCCATCACAATTGAGCTCCAGCCACGCACGGATTGCAGCTGAGCACCCAGCTCAAAATCCCTACTCCCTCTTCGGAGGACGCAGGAGGTGTCCAGCAGAATCTGCCACAGACCACATTGTCTGTACCCCAACCCGAGATTGGGGCTGAGAAAACCCAATCCTTTCGGGCACTCCCCCAAACGCCGCCATAACCCTGCTGCAGCAGAGCAGAAGGATAAAGAGGCACACAGGGGCTTCACAGTGCCGGAACCCCAGTGCTGCCCGCTGCTCCTGGCAAACAAACTACATCTCGGGATCTGGGACTGTGGTCATTCTACACGTCCTGAGATTATCCTGGGTCCAGCGCAATAAGGTCTAACAGCAAGTTCTATCACCGGCACTCCCCCCACCCCAACCCCTGGCAGAGAAACGCCAGCTCTGGGCTCAGGATTCCACTGAGAAGCCCCAACCCCTGCTGGCACTCCCCTGAGAGCACCTCCATAAGCTTGCCCTAGCAGAGGGAAAGGTCAGAGGGGAAGGACAAAAAGGCAGCCTGCCAAGGACACAGCACCCTCTCTCCAGCTCACCAAGCAGCCCCTAGCAGAGAAACCCAAGCTCTGGATCTGAGGACACTCAACCCTACCCCGTACTCTCTTGGGATCAGCAAACATAGATTCTACCACTAGGCTGCTTCTGGCAGAGAGATCTGGGCCCGGGATCTGGGATTGAATACACTTATCCTAACTCTTTCCCACACCACCCAGGGACCAGTCAACACAACCCCTCCTGGTAGAGGGAAAGGACAAAGAGGCAGCACACAGGAAAGGTGGACACCGAGTCCTGCGGCCACAGTGTCACAGAGCTGACTGTTAGCCTACCCGTGCACTTCCACAGCAGGACCAAATCAGAGAGTAGTGAGCAAGGGGAACCATTGTGAATTCCAAATGGTCCTGCAAGAGAGTGAGTGAGCCTTCTAGGGAGAAATTGCCCTAGACCCAGGGCCTCTCCACAGAAGCAACCAGATGAGATCCCTGCCACCCACACCCCTAGTGTGGGCATGATAGGGATTCTTGGGATAGCGACCCCAACATTGAAGGCCCTGCCTTGTGGGACCACCATAGTAATCCAGGCAAACAATCCCTGGATCTCAGTAAGAACTGCGTAACAGTGGCTTGCAGGCCACTGCAATAGTCAGAGAATCTGCACATGCACACTGCGCCCACTAAAAGCGCACAAAAATAGCGACAGCGTCACATTCCTTACTTAGGCAAAACTGAAAACACAGTGCACACTCCCAAAGCAGTGAACCTCTCTCATCTTCCTGAAAAAATAGTCCAGAAAACAAAAAGAGAGGATCATAGCACAAACTACAATCTCGAGGAACAACCAGTGAGGATTATAAATAACCAGATGGCTAGAGGCAGACGTAAGAACACTCCCAACAAAAATCAGGACATAATGACCTCACCAGCAACCCCACAAAACAATGGACACTTCAATTCACTAGATATACAAGAAAACGACCTCAAAATTATGATTCTCCAGCTATTAAAGGCCCATAAAGATGAAATGAACAAAGCCCTCAGAGAAATAGACAAAGAAATCAAGAATAACCAAGAGGAAACAATCGTGCTCTCAGAGAAATGACCATGAAAATTGAGGCAAAAAGAGAAGAAATGCACAAAGCTCTCAAAGAAATGTCCAGACAAATGAAGGCAAATAAAGAAGAAATAAACAAAGCTCTCATAGAAATACAGGCAATTATACCCAAAGAAGTAGAGGCACAATTAGTGATACATAGACAGGAAACGGACAAAAAAATAGAAGCTATCATTGAAAAGCAGGAGTCCACATTCCAACAGATGAAGGGAATGGTGCAAGACATGAAAACAGAATTATGATCAATAAAGAAAACACAAATAGAGAAAAACCAGGAGCTGGAGAACATAGAGAAAACATCAGGAACTACAAAGGTAAGCATCACCAACAGAATACAAGAGATGGAAGAAAGAATCTCAGGAGCCGAAGATACACTTGCGAAAATTGACACGTCTCTCAAAGAAAAAATAAAATCAGAAAAGTTCCAAACACAAAACATCCAAGAAATCAAGGACACCATGAAAAGACAAAATCTGAGAATAATAGGAGTAGAAGAAAAAGAAGACATCAGGCTCAAAGGTCCTGAAAATATTTTCAAGAAAATTATAGAAGAAAACTTTCCCAACTTAAAGAAGGAGATGGCCATAAACATGAAAGAGGCCTACAGAACACCAAGTAGACTAGACCAGAAAAGAAATTCTTCACGTCACATCATAGTCAAAACACTGAACCTACAAAACAAAGAAAAAATTCTAAAAGCAGCAAGGGAAAAAGGCCAAGTAACATATGAAGGTAGACCTATCAGAATCACACCAGATTTCTCAACAGAAACTATGAAAGCCAGAAGGGCCTGGACAGAAATCACACAGTCCTTAAGGGACCACAGATTCCAACACAGACTACTATACCCAGCAAAACTTTCAATCAACATAGACCAAGAATTCAAGATATTCCAAGACAAAACCAAATTTAAACAATATCTACTTAGTAACCCAGCTCTACAGAAGGTACTAGAAGGGAAACTCCAAACCAAAGAAAACAACTACATCGAAGGAAACAGAGGAAATAGATAACTACACAACAACAACCAAAAAAAAAAAAAAAAAAAAAAAAAAAAAACAA
>NW_026596240.1:4724109-4801929 GCF_907164565.1 Psammomys obesus | reverse complement strand
AGATAACTACACAACAACAACCAAAAAAAAAAAAAAAAAGAAGAAGACAAGCAATTTAACTCAGTGACACCACCAACACCACATCTAAAGTAAGTAACAATTGTTGGTCACTAGTTTCTATCAACATCAACAGACTCAACTCCCCAATTAAAAGACACAGACTACCAGAATAGTTGCAGAAACAGGATCCATCATTCTGTTGCATCCAAGAAACACACCTATGCAACAAAGATAAACACTACCTCAGAGTAAAGGGCTAGAAAAATGTCTTTCAAGCAAATGGTTCCAGAAAACAAGCGGGAGTAGCCATCCTAATATCTAGTAAAATAGACTTTCAACCCAAGTTAATCAAAAAAGATAAGGAGGGCCACTATCTTCTCATCAAAGGAAAAATCCACCAAGAGGACATCACAATTTTGAATATCAATGCCCCAAATACAAGAGCACCTACATTCGTAAATAAAACAATATTAAATCTTAAATCACACATTGATCCTAAAACCCTAATAGTGGGAGACTTCAACACTCCACTCTCACCAAGGGACACATCAACTAGACAGAAAACAAATAGGGAAATAAAAACACTTACAGAGACCCTAAATCAAATGGACCTAATAGACATCTACAGATCTTTTCATCCAAACTCAAAAGAGTATACCTTCTTTTCAGCACCACATGGAACCTTCTCCAAAATAGACCATATAGTTGGTCATAAAGCAAGCCTCAACAAATACAAAAAGATTGAAATAATCCCTTGTATTCTATCTGACCACCATGGACTTAAGCTGGACCTCAACAACAACAGAAATAACAAACAGCCTACACACACATGGAAACTGAACAACTTGTTACCCAACGACAGCTGGGTTAAGGAAGAAATAAAGAAATTAAAGACTTCCTAGAATTCAATGAAAATGAAGGCACAACATACCCAAATTTATGGGACACATTGAAAGCAGTGCTCAGGGGAAAATTTATAGCACTAAGTGCCTGCAAGAAGAAATTCATAACATCTCAGACAAACAACTTAATGGCCCAACTGAAAATCCTAGAAAAAAAGAAGCAGATACACCCAAGAGGAGCAGAAGGCTGGAAATAATCAAACTCAGGGCTGAAATCAATCAATTAGAAACAAATAAAACAATTCAAAGAATCAATGGAACAAAAAGCTGGTTCTTTGAGAAAATCAACAAGATAGACAAACCTTTAGCCAAACTAACTAAAAAGCAGAGAGAATCTATACAAATCAACAAAATCAGAGATGAAAACGGTGACATAACTACAGACACAGAGGAAATTCAAACAATCATTAGGTCATACTACAAAAGCCTATATGCCACAAAATTTGAAAACCTAAATGAGATGGACAATTTTCTTGATAGATTCCATCTTCCAACATTAAGTCAAGATCAGGTAGAAAGACTGAACAGCCCTATATTCCACATGGAAATTGAAGCAGTCATTCACAATCTCCCCTCCAAAAAAAGCCCTGGGCCCGATGGTTTCAGCACGGAATTCTACCAGACCTTCAAAGAAGTGCTCACACCAATTCTCCTCAAACTATTCCACAAAATAGAAACAGAAGGTACATTAGCAAACTCATTCTATGAAGCAACAGTCACCCTGATACCTAAACCACACAAAGACCCAACAAAAAAAGAGAACTTCAGACCTATCTCTCTAATAAACATTGATGCAAAAATACTCAATAAAATACATTGAGTATACAAAAATGCAAAAATACTCAATAAAATGCAAACCGAATCCAAGAACACATCAAAGATATCATCCACCACGACCAAGTAGGCTTCATCCCAGGCATGCATGGATGGTTCAACGTACAGAAATCCATCAATGTAATCTACCACATAAACAAACTGAAGGAGAAAAACCACATGATCATCTCCTTAGATGCTGAATAACATTTGACAAAGTCCAACACCCATTCATGTTTAAAGTCTTGGAGAGATCAGGGATACAAGGCACATATCTAAACATAGTAAAGGCAATATACAGCAAGCCTATAGCCAACATCAAACTCAATGGAGAGAAACTTAAATCAATCCCACTGAAATCAGGGACAAGACAAGGCTGCCCACTGTCTCCATATCTCTTCAACGTAGTACTTGAAGTCCTAGCCAGAGCAATAAGACAACTAAAGGAGATCAAGGGGATACAAATCGGAAAGGAAGAGGTCAAAGTGTCACTATTCGCAGATGATATGATAGTATATATTAGCGACCCCAAAAATTCATCCAGAGAACTCCTCCAGCTGATAAACACCTTCAGCAAAGTGGCAGGATACAAAATCAACTCAAAAAAAAATTAAAAACCCTCCTGTATACCAAAGACAAAAGGGCCGAGAAAGAAATTAGGGAAACAACACCCTTCACAATAGCCACTAATAACATA
The DNA here is from genome assembly GCF_907164565.1 of Psammomys obesus. Classification (NCBI taxonomy): domain Eukaryota; kingdom Metazoa; phylum Chordata; class Mammalia; order Rodentia; family Muridae; genus Psammomys; species Psammomys obesus. Next base: position 4,799,517 of record NW_026596240.1, on the reverse strand, counting down.
AAGTACCTTGGGGTGACACTAACCAACCAACTGAAAGACCTGTTTGAGAAAAACTTCAAGTCTCTGAAGAAAGAAATTGAAGAAGATCTCAGAAGATAGAAAGATCTCCCGTGCTCATGGATTGGTAGGATTAACATTGTGAAAATGGCCATCCTGCCAAAAGCAATCTACAGATTCAATGCAATTCCCATCAAAATACCAACTCAATTCTTTACAGACCTTGAAAAAAAGATTCTCAGCTTCATATGGAGAAACAAAAAACCCAGAATCTCCAAAACAATCCTGTACAACAACAGATCATCTGGAGGTATCTCTATCCCCAAGCTCAAGCTGTACTACAGAGCAATAGTAGTTAAAACTGCATGGTATTGGCATAAAAACAGAAAGGAGGATCAATGGAATCGCATAGAAGACCCAGAAATAAACCCACACACCTATGAATACTCGATTTTTGACAAAGAAGCCTAAAACATTCAATGGAAAAAAGACAGCATCTTCAACAAATGGTGCTGGTCTAACTGGATGTCTACATGTAGAAAAATGCATATAGATCTATATTTATCACTCAGCACAAAACTAAAGTCCAAGTGGATCAAAGACATCAATATAAAAATAGATACACTAAACTTGTTAGAAGGAAAAGTGGAGAAGAGCTTTGAACTCATTGGCATAAGAGACAACTTCCTGAACATAACACCAACAGCATAGGTTCTCAGATCAAGAATCAATAAATGGGACCTCATGAAACTGAGAAGCTTCTGTAAAGCAAAGGACATGGTGTCAGAACAAAACGACAGTCTACAGATTGGGAAAGAATTTTCGCCAACCCTGTATGTGACAGAAGGCTAATATCAAGTATATACAAAGAACTAAAGAAGTTGAAAAGCAGCAAACCAAGTAATCCACTTAAAAAATGGAAAACAGAGCTAAACAGAGAATTCTCGACAGAGGAATATCTAATTTCAGAGAAACACTTAAAGAAATGCTCATCCTCATTAGCCATCAGGGAAATGCAAATCAAAATGACCCTGAGATATCACCTTACACCCATCAGAATGGCCAAGATGAAAAACACAAGGGACAACACATGCTGTAGAGGTTGTGGAGAAAGGGGAACCCTCCTCCACTGCTGGTGGGAATGTAAACTGATACAACCACTCTGGAAATCTATCTGGATCTTTCTAAGACAATTAGGAATAAGGCTTCCTCAAGACCCAGCTATACCACTGCTAGGTATATACCCAAAGTTTGGTCAAGTACACAAAAGGGATATTTGCTCAACCATGTTTATAGCAGCTTTATTTGTAATAGCCAGAACCTGGAAACAACCCAGATGTCCATCAATGGAGGAATGGGTACAGAAATTGTGGTATCTTTTCACAATGGAACACTACTCAGCAATCAAAAAGGAGGAAATCATGAAATTTGCTGGCAAATGGTGGGATCTAGAAAAGATTATTCTGAGTGAAATATCCCAGAAGTAGAAAGACAAACACGGTATATACTCACTTATATAGACTTATAAGATGTGATAAACATAATGAAATCTGTACACCTAAAAAGGATAATCAAGAGAGCAGACATGGGGTAAGATTATCAATGCTTGTTTAGAAAGACAGATGGGATGCGCATTGAACATATGACAGGAGTCTACTGAGCGCATTTGAAAGACTCTAACTAGCAGTGTTTTCAAAGCAAAGACTCATGCCCAAACCTTTGGCAGAGTAGAGGGAATCATAAGAAAGAAGGGGAGTTAGTCTGATGAGGAAAGGATAGGAGCTCTACAAGGAACAAATATATCTGGGCACAGGGTCTTTTCTGAGACTGACATGCAACCAAAGACCATGTATGAATATAACCTAGAACCTCTGCTCAGATGTAGCCTGTGGTAGCTCAGTAACCAATTGGCTTCCCATAGTGAAGGGAACAAGGGCTATTTCTAACAGGAACTCAATGACTGGCTCTTTGGCCTCCCCACCCCCCAAGGGTGGAGCAGTCCTGTTAGGTCACAGAGGAGAGCTTTGCAGCCAGTCCTGAAGATACCTGATAAAACAGGATCAGATGAATGGGGAGGAGGTCCCCCCTATAAGTCAACTTGGCAAGGGGCACGGTGGAGATGAGGGAGGGAGGGACTTGGGGGGAATGAGGGAACGGGACACGGCTGGGATACAGAGTTAATAAAATGTAACTGATAAGATAAAAATAAAATTAAAAAAAAAGTAGACCTGGAACATGGATTGTATAAATATTAAAGTCAGCAGCAGCCAATGAAAGGCAGTGTAACCAAGGGCAGGGTAACTTTTCCAGGAAGAATAGAGAGTAGTAACATTAGAGGACAATTGTGAATAGAACACAGACTTAAAAAATAGTTATCGTCAAAGCCTTGGTAGGATTTGTTAACAGATCCTGAGCTGTAGAAATTAATACAGTGTAACTAAATCCATAGGAAGAAAACATTACAATTCATTTGAATGCTGGATAAAAAAAAAAAAAAATCAAGGGAAAGAAGGGATTGAAACCCAGTCCTGGTGTGAGAAGCTGTAGGAAAAAAGGCTTCTGATTTTGAGTTTTATTAGTTTTATTAATTTTCTGTGTTTTCATGTGCCTGTCTGTGTGCATGTGCCTCTGAGTATGCATATGTCTCTCTATGTTCATGTGTGTCAAGAGTGGGCATGTGTCTCTGTGCATGTATTTGTTTCTGTGTGTATATGAGTCTCCTGATTTTGTTGTTATTTTGTTTGCTTGCTTTCTCTTTTTCTCTGTTTTTGTTGTTGTTTTGCTTTATTCTTGTTTTTTTTTTTAATTGTCTGTTTATTTTCTAAAGAGAGATGAAAAAAGAAGGCATAGAGTTGGATTGGTGGGGAGGTGGGAAAGATCTGGGAGGAAATGAGGGAGTGGAAGAGAGTGACCAGAATATTTTGCATTAAAATATCTATTTTTCAATAAAATGAGACTTTATTAGACAGGTGCAAAATGTAGGACAGACAAAACTGACTGAAAATGAAGAATATATGGGCAGCATCAAGGAAGTAGGCTCAGCTAATATAGTTATCTTTTACTTTCTTCTCTTTTATACTTTTGGATGCAGTTCAGCTTTTAATATTATTTTGTCTGTTCTTGAGAGAAGATAATTATCTTAGAAATGCATATATGGAAATACATCCACTGTAATTGTCAGCTAGTGTATTACAGAGATTTGAAGCATAAGCAGATAATTCTCTAGGTTAGACAGTATAGAATTAAACTCATATTTTTATTAAAGTTTTATAACTATAAAAGTTACTGTTAACAAGTATGAGTTCTATAGTACATATTTCTGAATATAAAGAGATTATTAGAAGAAAAATAATTATTAGAATAAAATTTTAATATTAGAAAAAAACAGAAAGTCATCTCATGGGTGGGGGTTGTGAGAGGAGACATAGAGAAGAGAATAATATGAAGATTATAAACATATACAAACACAATAATAAAACTATTAACTATTAAAATCTCAAAAGGGTCCTGTTCTGTTAAATGTTTTACCACTCTTCCGATTTCCATCCAATTTGCCTTTCTGAATGAAGATTGATCATCTTATCCAAGGTCCTTCTTCTTGCTTAGCTTCTTTAAGTGTATAGATTTTAGTAGGTTTATCCTATATTATATACCAAATATCCACTTATAAGTGAGTATATACTGTGTGTGTCTTTCTGCTTCTGGGATACCTCACTCAGGATGATCTTCTCCAGTTCTCACCATTTACCTGCAAATTTCATGTTTTCCTTATTTTTAATAGCATAGTAGTACTCTACTTTGTAAATGTACCACAATTTCTATTTCCATTTTTCAATTGAGGAACATCTGGGTTGTTTGTATGCATATTACACCTATTATGAATAAAGCTGCTATGAACATGGTTGAGCAAATGTCGTTGTATACTTGAGCATTTTTTGGATATATGCCTAAGAATGGGATAGTTGGATCTTGAGAAAACACTATTCCTAATTGTCTAAGAAAGCACCAGATTGATTTCCAAAGTGGTTGTACAAGTTTACATTCCCACCAGCAATGGAGTAGGGTTCACTTTTCTTCCACATCCTCTCCAGCATGTATTGTCACTTAAGTTTTTGATCTTAGCCATTCTGATGGATGTAAGGCGGAATCTCAGGGTCATTTTAAAAAATTAAATATAGTTTATTCACTTTGTATTGGAACTATAGTCCTCACCCTTTTCCCCTCCCAACCCCACAGTCCCTCCCTTTTTTCTAGTCATGCCCCTCCCCCAGTCTACTGATAGGGGAGGTCCTGCTCCTCTTCCTTCTGATCCTTGCCTATCAGCTCTATTCAGAAGTGTCTGCATTGTCTTCCTCTGTGGCCTGGTAAGGCTGCTCCCTTGTCAAGGGGAGGTGATCAAAGAACAGGCCACTGAGGTCATGTTAGAAAGAGTCCCTGTTCCCATTGCCAGGGAACCTACTTGGACACTGAGCTAGCCAGGGGACTCTGAAATACTCTAACCAGCAAGGTATCACAGCAGAGGATGATACTCATAGATGAGCTTTGGGCAGAGTGCAGGGAATCTTATGAAAGAAAGAAGAGACAGAAAGACCTGGAGGAGACAGGAACTCTACAAGGAGAGAAAAAGATATATTGGGCAGAGGGATCTTTTCTGAGACTGATACTTCAACAAAGGACCATTAATGGAGATAACCAAGAATCTTTCAGGGTCATTTTAATTTGCATTTCCCTAATGACTAAAGACTGTGCATTTCCTTAAGCGTTCTCTGCCATTCTATAGTCTTCTATGGAGAATTCTCTTTTGAGCTCTGAAACCCATTTTTAAATTGGATTACTTGTTTTGTTGGTTTTTAACTTCTTGAGATCTTTATGTATTCTGAATATTATCCCTCTGTCAGATATAAGATTGGTGAAGATCCTTTCCCAATCTGTAGGCTGTTGATTTGTTCTGATGACAATGTCCTTTGCTTTACAGAAACTTTTCAGTTTCATTAGGTCCCCTTTATTTAATTGTTGATCTTAGAGCCTGTGCTGTTGGTGTTCTATTCAGGAAATTGTCTCTTGTGTCAATAAATTCAAGGCTCTTCCCCACTTTTTCTTCTAACAGGTTTAGTGTGTGCTTTTGTGTTGAGGTCTTTGATCCACTTAGACTAAACTCTGTGCAGAGTGATAAATCTGTATCTATTTGCATTTTTCTACATATAGACATCCAGTTAGATGACCACCATTTGTTGAAGATGTTATCTTTTTTCCATTGTATGGTTTATGCATTTTTGTCAAATATCAAGTATCCTAGGTATGTGGGTTTGTTTTAATTGCAATGATCCACTATTCTGTTTCTATACCAGAACCATTCAGTCATCATTACTACTGCTCTAGAGTACAGCTTGAGATCAGGAATGGAGATACCTCCAGATGATCTGTTTTTGTACAGTTTTGTTTTAACAAGTCTATGTGTTTTTTTTTTTTAATTTTTCACATGAAATTGAGAATTGCAATTTCAAGTTCTGCAAAGGATTGTGTTGGTATTTTAATGGGAATTGCATTGAATCTGTAGATTACTTTTGGTAAGATGGCCATTTTCACTATGTTATTCCTACTGATCCTTCATCATGAGCCTGCCACAGAAAGCCTCTACCCAGCAGGGCATTAAAGCAGATGCTGAGACTCATAGCCAAAATTTTGGCAGACTGCAGGGAATCTTATGAAAGAATGAGGAGAAAGAAAGACTTAGAGGGTACTGGAGCTCCACAAGAAGGGCAACAGAACCAAAAATTCGGAGCCCAAGGGTCTTTTCTGAGACTGATATTCTAACCTAGGACTATTCAAGGTAATAACCAAGATTCCTTGCACAGATATAGCCCATTGTGGTTGAGTGTTTAAGTGGGTATCCTAGTAAGGGTAACAGGGGCTGTCTCTGACATGAAATAAGTGACTGGCTCTTTGATCACCTTCCACTGAGGGGGGAAGAGCATTACCAAGCAACAGAGGAAGACAGCACAGCCACTCTTGCTAGGACCTTATAGGCTAAGATCAGAGGGGAGGGAAGGAGGACATTCCTTATCAGTGGACTTGGGGAGGAGCATGAGAAGATAAAAGGGAGGGAATGTGGGTTAGGAGGGGACCAGGGAGGATGCTACAGCTGGGATATAAGTGCGTAAGTTTTAATTAGTTAAGAACTAACTAAATAAATAAGAAAAAATTGAAAAGAAAAGGCAAGATGTAAAATGGAGCCAGAACTCTTCATCTATTTTTCAACTCTGAATCTCTATACAATGTCCTGTTAATAACTATTTTTATGAATAGTTCCCATTTTTCTTTTTTATCACTGTTTTCCTATACTTTTTTATTGTTTGTTATTATTAGTTACATTATATTAACTCTGTATCCCAACTGTATCCCGCTCCCTTATTCCCTCCCAATCCCACCCTCCCTCCCTCAGCTTTTCCCTGCCCCTTTCCAAGTCCATGGAATGTGGAGGACCTCCTCCCCTTTCGTCTGGCCACTCAAAATGTTCTCTTAAAATTTCAAGATATGTATGCGCTATGTTCAATTAAACATTATTTTGGCTCCTGTGAAATGTTTAGCAAATATTCTTCCATGTTGTAATGGCTGAAAGTTGGTGTGCCTAGATCAACATTTAACTTGGTACTCAGCCTTTTTCAGCTTCAGAAACCTAACAAATGCTCTGTGAGATATATAAATATATATATATTATATATATAATATATATATATTTATATAAATATATATTTATATATATTTATATATATAATATATATATTTATATATATTAATATATATAAATATATATATTAAATATATATATTTATATATCTATAAGAATATATATATATTCTTTTTCACAATATCCCATAAGTTTATTAAAATAATTATTCTCATCGATCTCATCAATTTATATGCCTCTTTCTAGTTCTTGAAAATGGAATTTAATTTTTTTAATTCTTTATTAATTACAATTTATTCACTTTATAGTCCCCCTGTGGTTCCCTCCCTCCTCCTAACACAATCCCTCTCTTCCTCACCTCTCAGCATGCATGCCCCTCCCCAAGTCCACTGAGAGGGAGATCTTCTTTTCCCTCCTTTTGATCCTAGTCAATCAGGTCTCATCAGGAGTGGCTGTATTGTCTTCTTCTGTGGACTGGTAATTCTGCTTCCCCCTCAGGGGGAGGTAATTAAAGAGCAGGCCAATCAGTTCATGTCAGAGACAGTCCCTGTTCTTATTACAATGGAACCCACTTTCACCATTGGTTCATGTTTGGTGGTGGTAAGACCTTTTAGGCTTCGGAGAGCTTTTCTTATTTATTTCCATAATATTAGTTTGCTTTTACTGTGAGTAGATGTTAGCAGTTTCCACTGTATCTTCTAAAAACATGTCCTCGGAAAACCTTGTAGAGGAGTGAGTCCAAACACACATCTTCCCTAACAACATTTATCGAATGTCTATGGGATGTATTTATAACACAGTCCAGTGACAAGCTTCCAGAAACATCTCATTCAGTCGACAGACTGTGATATTCTTTTTTCCATCAGGCTCACTTCCCATTCCTAAAGTAACTGGCAAATAATAACATGTGCTATTTGTGCCTTGTTTTAAGCTCTCCTTGGTTCTGAGAAGTCAGTCTCTTTTTTATTTATTCCCTTGTTGTGAACTTGTATTAAAATTTTCATATAGCTATATATATTTATGAAGTTATTTAATGTGTATATGATATATAATGATCAATAGTAGTTATCATTCCTCTTCCGTAAATATTTAATATTTTTGTGTTGAAAGCTTTTGAATTCTTCTGCTTCTATTTATTGTAAAATATATAATGCATTGTTTTAACTAGAGTATCCTTCTGACCTTTGGAGCAATTGCTATTTTTTTTTTTTATTAAATTTTATTTTAAGCTTGTCCAGGAACCATTTTAACATTCATTTTTCTCAGACTCACCTTTATACCAACTTTAGTTTCCTCTTTGCTAATTACAACTTGGTTTTTGCCTCTACTTAAATACTAGTTGATAACTCTCTATCACACACTTGTGCAAAGGTTGTTTTGAACAGACCAGTTTTTCTTACAGTGTACATTGTTTCACATCCCTCAAACAAATGCAGACAAGTTCGCATTATGTAGAAGGAGCAGATGTTTGATGTGTTTTCCTCAGGCTTCAGTGTGGGCTCTGGGCTTTGCAAACTATTTGAGCTCAGTTTAAGCTATTGATGCAGTGTAATATAAGATCAAGATGTTTCTTGAAGGCAGTATTTCTAATTTAATGCAAATAGTCCATGAGATGATAGGAAAATGTCCTAACATTTAAATGACAGAAATAATGTAAATGGATTGAATATCTAAAATAGAGCTATTATATTTTATCTATTTATTGAGTTATATTTTTCACATTCTTTTTTAAAATTTATTTTTATTTATTACAATTTATTCACTTTATATCCCAGCTGTAGCCCTCTCCCTTGTCCCTCCCAATCCCACCCTTTCTTCCTCTTCTCCCATGCAACTCTACCAGTCCAGTGATAAGGACTGTCCTCTGCCCCTTCCATCTGACCTTAGCGTATCAAGTCTTATCAAGACTGGCAGCGTTGTCTTCCTCTGTGGCCTGGTAAGGCTGCTCCCCTCTCAGGAGGAGATGATCAAAGAGCCAGCCACTGAATTCATGTCAAAGACAGTCCCTGTTGCCCTTACTAGGGAACTCACTTGGCGACTGAGCTGACATGGGCTACCTCTGTGCAGAGGTTCTAGGTTATCTCCATGCATGGTACTTGGGTGGAATATCAGTCTCAGGAAAGACCCCTGGGCCCAAGTTTTTTGTTCTGTTGCTCTCCTTGTTGATTTCCTGTCTTCTTCAAGTCTTTTGATCTCATCCTTCTTTCATAAGATTCCCTGCACTCTGCCAAAACTTTGGTTATGAGTCTCAGGATCTCCTTTGATACCCTGCTATGTAGAGTCTTTCAGAGACACTCTGCAATAAGCTCCTGTACTCTTCCCTGTTTTCTTCCTCTTCTGATCTCTGCTGCCCAGTTGCCTTTCTGAATGAGGATTGAGCATCTTACTCGGAGTATTCCTTCTTGCTTAGCTTATTAACTGTACATATTTTAGTGTGTTTATCCTATATCTTATGTCTATTATCCACTTTTAAATGAGTATATATAATACGTGTTTTTCTAGGTCCTACCATTTTCTTGCAAATTTCATGATTTCCTTGTTTTCAGTTGCTGTGGAATGTTCCATTGTTAAATGTACCACAATATCTGTATCCATTCCTCAGTTGAAGGACATCTGAGTTGTTTCCAGATTCTGGCTATTATTAATAAACCTGCTATGAACATGGTTGAACAAATGTCCAAATTAAAATGTTTCTTTCTTTTTCCAAACTGTTGTTACATATCCATAAAAACATAAATATATAAACCCAACTTTCTTAGTTTAATGTAACTTGTATTATGCTATTTCAGGGATGACCATCTTATCCAGGTTAATAAAATAAGAGTCTCCTCCATCTTAGAGTGTATACATCCCCTCCTCTTTCAGGAATCCTCCATTATCTGGAGTTGTCTAAGAATATGTTACCATGAGGTATCTTCCTTTCATGTTAGCATGTCTATTGTAGTTGGTTTTGTTTGGCATCTATTTAGGCAACCATATTGTTTTTATATAATACTTGCATAAACTCACAACATATTTCCTGGACTTCTGACTGCTAAAGTCTTTTCATTCTCTGTTTCCCCAATGCTCCTTGAGTCTTAATTGTAAGAGTTCATCTATACAATGGAGTATTACTCAGCAATGAAAAATAAGGAAATCATGAAATTTGCAGGTAAACGGTGGGACCTGGAAAGGATCATCTTGAGTAAGTTGTCCCAGAAGCAAAAAGACACACACCACAAACGGTATATACTCACTCATATAAACATACAACACAGAATAAACCCACTAAAATCTTAACATCTAACCAAACTAAGCAAAAGAGAGGACCCTAACTAAAAATGCTCAATCCCCATCCTGAAAGGCAAAGAGGATGGACATCAGAAGAAAAAGAAAACAGGAAACAACCTAGGAACCTGTTACAGAGGGCCTCTGAAAGCCAGAAGAAAGCAGGAAACAACCTTGAAACCTGCCACAGAGGGCCTCTGAAAGCTTCTGCAGTATAGACTGTCAAAGCAGATGCTGAGCCTGATGGCCAACTGATGGGCAGAGTGAATGGAATTCTATGTAAGAAGTGGGAAATAGTAAGAGCTGGAGAGGACAGAAACGCCACAAGGAGAGCAACAGAACAAGAAAATTTGAACACAGGGAACTTCCCAGAGACTCATACTCCAACCAAGGACTATCTGTGGAGATAACCTAGAACCCTGACAATGCAGCCACTTCTGATGAGAACTGATAGACTAAGATCAGAAAGAAGGAGAGGAGGACCTCCCCTATCAGTGGACTTGGGGAGGGGCATGCATGCAGAAAGGGGGGGAGGGTAGGACCAGGAGGGGAGGAGGGAGGGGCTTATGGGGGGATACAAAATGAATAAAGTGTAATTAATAAAAGTTAAAAAAAAGAGTTGTGTTATAGATTTGTCTATTGGTGTGGGAATCTCATGATCAGAAGATCTCTACATTGTGATCAGAGTGGTTGTCTCAAATGGTCTCCACTAGCTGCAAACATGAGAGTTACAATTATCTGTATGTATCAGAACAAATTTTAGAAGTTTAGGAATTTTCTGGTATCCAATATCTGTTTTACACTGTTAAGCACTCAAGCAGCTGTGGTTATTTCCACCATCCAGCTAGATCCTACACTATTTTTCTTAACAAAAGTGTTTAATGAAATTACCAAAGAGCAGAATAATTAATGGGTGAGGAATGTTAATTTACCCTAAGTGGTACCAATTTGGAAAAGAGCTGCCAAATGGGAACTACTTAGAGAAAAAGTAAAGGTAAGTACATCTGAGACACATTAAAAGAAGCCTTGGAGGAAACCAAACATCTGTGCTTTGGGGATCTCTAACCTTGTACTCAGCTATAAGATAGGAAAGAAGCCATATGACCACCTGACTGTGAGTATCAGAGGGGTAGTAATTGCAGCATTGTAGATTTTGTGTAAGACAGATTAATAGGAAAGAATAATGTTAAAGTTTATTGCACTCAAAACTTAGAATTTCAGGGTTATTTTTGACCATTTACATTTCCTTAGTCACCAAGGCTAAGGAAATAAATAATTAAGAACATGTTATCAATGGAACAACAGTATTTGGAACTGGAGAAATGGCTCAGATATTAAGAGTACTTGCTGCTCTTGAAAAAGACAGGAACTCAGCTCAGCTCGCATCACTGATACTGGGAAGGTCACAACTGCTTATAACTCAGATCAAGATATCTGACATCTCATTGTACTCCACAGGCACTGCTCTAAAAGCAAGCACACAGGCACACACACAGGTACATGCACACACACACACACACACACACACACACACACACACCTGCGTGCACAGGCACACACAAAAACAGAATGATTTTTACTGTAACTGTAAAAACAATTGCAATTACATAAACAAAAAATGTACAACAAACATATTTCATTCGCATGAGTTTTTGCTCTTCCCAACAGCTCATGTTTGCTGTTCATCTTTGTTGTTCCCTACTTAGATCTATAGTACACATATCTCATATCCTCTTATTTGTAAGTATAAAAATGTTAAATGTATCTACACGTGATCAATATACATTATATTTATATTTTTGATATAAAGTCACTTTAACTAATATATTTTCCAGATCCATTTATAGTTTTTTTTCCTGAAAATTTCACTTCACTTTTCTTTAAAGCTAAAAGGCTATTCAGGCTGGAAAGTTACATAGGAGAGGGAAAAGCTGGGAAACGTTAGAGGATTGAAATTACAAAGTGAATAAATTGTAATAAATAATAATAAATAATAATAATAATAATAATAAATGGGGAAAAAGAAACCACACTAAATTTTCCTTGAAAAAGCTATTATGAAACTAAATTCTTTGTGAGCTAATATTATTTAATTAAGTAGATTATTAAAGAGACAAGGAATTAGCTCATAAGAAATTAATAGAAACCATCCTTTAAACAACATATGCGAGCACAGACTTGGACTTATTTCCTACCGTTAGAAGATAACCTTTGGCAGAGTGCAGGGAATCATATGAAAGAAGGAGGAGTTAGTATGACCTGGAGAGGACAGGAGCTCCAAAACGACCAAGTATATCAGGGCACAGGGGTCTTCTATGATACTGTTTCTCCAACCAAGGACCATGTATGGATATAAACTAGATCCCCTGCTCTGATATAGTCCATGGTAGCTCAGTATCGGAGGGGGTTTCCTAGTAAGGAGAACAGGGAGTATTTCTGACATAAACTCAATAGCAGGTTCTTTGTTTCCCCCCCACACCCAAACCTGAGGGAGGAGATGCCCTTCTAGGCCACAGAGGCAGGCCTAAAGATACCTGATAAGCTAGGGTCAGATGAAAGGGGAGGAGGTCTTCCTCTATCAGTGGACTTGGAAAGGGGTAGGTAGAAGATGATGGAGGGAGGGTAGGATTGGGAGAGAATGAGGGAGCAAGATACAGCTGGGATACAAAGTTACTAAACTGTAACTAATATTAAAAAATAAAAATTTAATTAAAAAAAGAACAGAATGGTAACGTTAACTATCAGGGTACCACATCAGAAGATGAATAGCCAATCATTTGTACAGCTTAGAATCTATGGTCTTGTTTACTTGGTTGGTTGTTTCAGTGAAATATTGATTTCAATATTCAGTGAAATATTGAAAAATTGATCCCAAAACAAGATTGTAATGAGACTATTTACTGTATTTCTCCCTACTAGTCTCTGTGGAATTAATGTATACAATATTGGTTAACTTTAGGATATACACAGTACAACTTGAATTGTAGCTCAAACATGCCTTAGCAATCTCAGTTTAACCAAATTATCCAACTTGCCTGTGTTACATTAGTTATTTCCATTTTGAAAATAAAACATTGGCTCTTATATCAGTTTCTCTTGCATGGATTAAGTCAGAATACTTGCAAAATATTCCATTCAGAGATGTCTACATCATAGAAGACAATATTATCATGAATTCTTATAACTTAATTTCATAATACCTGTTATATTTAGAAAAAAATTCTTGTATTTGACAAACCTTTCATAGATTTAACATCTTTGGATTATAAACTAATAAGATGCATCTATTAAATGCTGCTGTCCTGTATCTCAGGTATCTCTTTACACTATATTTCTTTATTATCTATATATTACATATAAATACAGTAATAACACCAATCACTATTTCCATATTCAATATTATTTTTTACATTAAATACAGTCACATTTATATTTTTGCTTTTCTGTCAGATATGGAATTTGGTTTTTTTAATTTTTATTTTTTAATGTTAGTTACAGTTTGTTAACTCTGTATCCCCTCTGTATCCTGCTCCCTCTTTTCCTTCCAATCCCACCCTCCCTCCCTCATCACTTCCTTGCCCCTTTCCAAGTCCACTGATAGGGGAGGACCTCCTCCCCTTTCATCTGACCCTGGTTTATCAGGTGTCTTTAGGACTGGCTGCAAAGTCCTCCTCTATGGCCTAAAAGGGCTGCTCCTTCCTTGGGGTGGGGAGGTCAAAGAGCCTGTCATTGAGTTCATGTTAAAAACAGTCCCTGTTCCCCCTAATAGGGTACCCACTTGGAAACTGAACTACCAAGGGCTACATTTGAGAGGAGGTTCTAAATTACATCCATACATGGTCCTTGGTTGGATAAACAGTCTCATAAAAGAACCCTGTGCCCAGATATATTTGGTCCTTGTGGAGCTCCTGTCCTCTCCAGGTCATATTAACTCCCCCCCCCCCTTTTTTCTGATTCCCTGCACTCTGCTGAAGGTTTGGTTATGAGTCTTAATATCTGCTTTGATACACAGTTAGGTAGAGTCTTTCAGAGGCCCTCTGTGGTAGGCTCCTGTCCTATAATTCACGTTACATCCTGATTGTAGCACCTTCTTTCTTCTCCTCCAGATTCCACCCTCCCTCCTTCTTCCCCATTTCCTCCTCCTCTATTCTGTAGATAGAGGATTCTGACCCCTCTACTCACCTATCCAAGCTTATCAAATCACATCAGGACTGAGCAAGTCCACTGCTTCTGCCAAGGCAGCCCCACTGGGGAGAGGGGAGTGATCAGAAGTAGGAAACAGAGTCCTTGTGATAGAGAGTTCCCTTACCCTTTATTAAGGAAACAGTATGAATCCTGAGCTACCCATTTTCTACATCTGTTTAGAGGGCGTAGGTCCAGTCTATGCATGGTCCTTGGTTGGTACTTCAGTTTCTGAAAGGCCCACATGGTCCTGGCTATTTAGCTCTGTTGATTTTCTTATGGACCCTATGGGAAACTTGAGGTCCTTCTATCCTTCTCCTCAATTTTTCGCAATAGTCTCTATGCTTCTTCCAATACTTGGCTATGAGTTTCAAACTCTGCTTCGATCTGCTTTTGGGTGGAGACTCTCAGAGGACAGCAATACTAAGCTCCTATCTGTGAGAATAGCAGAGCATTGTTAATAATGTCTGGGGTTGGCTCTCTTCCATGGGGTTGGTCTTAGGATGGGTCAGGCACTGGTTGAACATTATCTCAACTATGCTTTATTTTTATCCCTGCATATGTTCTGGGTAGGGTAAATTTTGGATCAAAGTTTTTGAAGGTGAGTTGGTGATCCACCCTCTCCACTAGGACTCCTGTTTAATTAGAGGTGTCCTCTTCAGTCTCTATGGCCCCTGCTTCTAGGAGTCTCAGTTAGACTCACCCCTATATCCTCATGGGTGTTAACCCTGTCTGAGGTCTACAGCTTGTCATAGAGACATCAACACCCATGGATTGTCTTCTCTCTGTAGGTCCTCTGACCTCCCGCCTCTGCTTTCTGCAGATCTGGTCTCTTTGCCCAACTTTCACCCTGTGCTCCCTCTCCTACTGTGTTCTCTCTTTTCATCCCTTTCTGATGTTTATTCTATATCCCTTTCTGAGTGAGATTTCAGCATCTCCCTTTAGCCGTTCTTGTTAGTTTTCTTTGTGTCTGTAAATTATAGTGTGTTTGTCCTGTACTATATGGCTAAAATCTGCTTATAAAGGAGTATATACCATTTGTGTTTTTCTGGGTGTGGGTTTCCTCACTAGTTATGATCTTTTCTAATTTCATCCACTTGCTTTCAAATTGTATGATTTCCTTGTATTTAATAGCTGAGTAATATTGCATTGTGTAAATTTATCAAATTTCTTCATCCATTTGTTGGCTGAGGAATATTTAGGTTGTTTCCAGTTTCGGGCTAATATGAATAATATAAAGCTGCTCTGAACATATGTGAGCAAATGTCCTTGATTCATGGTACAGCATCTCTTGGGTGTATGCCCAGGAGAGGTATAGCTAGGTCTTGAGGTAGCACTATTCTCAATTTTTTTGTGAAAAAGCACCAGATTGATTTCCAAAGTGTTTGTACAAGTTTGTATTCCCATAAGCAATAGTATCACCCTTTCTCCATATACTCTCATGTTGTCACTTGAGTTTTGCTCTTAGCCATTCTGATGGATGTAAGATGGAATCTCAGAGTCATTTTGATTTGCATTTTCCTGATGACTAAGGATGTTGAACATTTCTTTATTATTATTATTATTAAATGTTTATTTCTATATTAATTACAATTTATTCACTTTTTATCCCATCTGTAGCCCCTCCCTCATTCCCTCCCAATCCCACCCTCCTTCCCCCATCTCCTCCCAAACCCCTTTCCAAGTTTACTGATAGGGGTGGTCCTCCTCCCCTTCCATTTGACACTAGCTTATCAGGTCTCATCAGGACTGGCTGAGATGTCCTCCTCTGTGCCTGGTAAGGCTGCTCCCCCCTTAGACGGGAGGTGAACAAAGAGCCAGCCACTGAGTTCATGTCAGAGACAGTCCCTGTTCCCCTTACTAGGGAACTTACTTGGATAGTGAGCTGCCATGGCCTACATCTGAGCAGGGGTTCTAGGTTATATCCAAGAATGGTCCTTAGTTGTACTTAAATAATTACAAAGCATTGAAACAATAAATACAACTGGAAGATGAGGAATTATAGTGGGTTGCAGTTTCTACTTTTGTCTTCAAATGCCTACATAGTATCTTTGCAGAGGTACCATCATATTTAATGTTAAATATTAATGTTCTGTATGAGTGCCAACTCCATCTTCCCCAAACCTACACAGGTCTCTTCAAAGTCTTTTAAAGCTCTGTTTTGGTTTTCTCATGGCTTTGAGTAAAGAAGTAGAAATTCAGTTTTGGCTTGTGGCTTGAGGCTACAGTTGAACATGATGGGAAGTTGTGGTGGCTGTTCACATGGCATGTCAGAAAGCAGAGAGAGATGAATCTTGGTTATCAGCTAACACATGCCACATATACAGACTGGGTCAGTCAACCTACCTCAATTAAGCCTTTCTCAGAAAACCTTCTTAGGTACTCCTAGAAATGGGTTTCCATGGCAATTCTAAAATCAGTTAATTAAGGATAACTGTTAAATGCCCAAGAACAAATAATATGTTTATAACAGTAAAAAAAAATCATTAATCTTGCAATCTTTAGACTCCCACTATACATTAAAAAGCTACTGAGATCATTAATTATTAAAATATATTTTAAGAGAAAGAGAGAAAAAGAAAACACTTCCAAAATAAAATTTTACTGCATTAGTTCCAGTTCACTAAAATTTTCATTTATATCTTTGATTAACATGCATCCATCTGTTAAATTTTAATGGCAAGTGTGACTCATATTTCAATATTAAGTGTTATTTTTGTTGTTTCTTATGTTATAAAAGTATCATTCAAATTTCTACAGACTTCTTAAGGTTAAATAAATATATTTGATTAACTTTTCTCTGAATTTGTATGAGTGAAATTCTTCTCCTAACAAGGAGTTAGTAAATTACCTCCATTCATTTTTCATCCTTAGTTACATCCAAATACTTATATACATATATTTCATGTGGTTTAAATGATAATCTTTTGACCAAACCATATGTTATAAAATATATATTCCAAGTAATTTTTATCTTATGTCACTCCTTGTATTAACATAAAACTTTGAACAAAAGAATGCAATACCTCTGTATTATCACTTTTTAAAACTAAGAAAACAAGTCCTTTTTTTTAATTTTATTTTTTTTTTCTTATCAGTTACATTTTATTAACTCTGTATCCCAGCCGTATCCTGATCCTTCATTCCCTCCCAATCCCACCCTCCCTCCCTCAACTCCACCGTGCCCCTTGCCAAGTCCACTGATGGGGGGGACCTCTTCCCCATTCATCCGATCCTGTTTTATCAGGTATCTTCAGGACTGGCTGCAAAGCTCTCCTCTGTGGCCTAACAGGACTGCTCCTCCCTTGGTGGGTGGAAAGGTCAAAGAGCCAGTCATTTAGTTCCTGTTAGAAATAGTCCTTGTTCCCTTCACTATGGGAAACCAATTGGTTACTGAGCTACCACAGGCTACATCTGAGCAGAGGTTCTAGGTTATATCCATACATGATCCTTGGTTGAATGTCAGTCTCAGAAAAGACCCTGTGCCCAGATATATTTGGTCTTTGTGGTGCTCCTATCCTGTCCCTATTATACTAACTCCCCTTCTTTCATATGATTCCCTGTACTCCTTACTTAAGCATTTCTTAAATTGATATTCACTAGTCCTTATGTATCTACACAGTGAGAACATAGAATATACATTCCACCAAGTAATACTTCTTTGGAATGAAAGCTTTATTGAGTTGATTCATATTCGGGTTGTTATGGTTATTGTTGTAGATAATTTAAAAGTATTATTAGCCCTGTAATTATTGTGGTAGTAATACCTAACCCATTATTTAAAGGAATAAAAGACACAGACTCCTTATAGATTTAAGAATAGCCTTGTTTCACTTAAGGCATGGCAGTTATTACCTCTAGCTACCTTTACATATCAAGGCCCCATCCCATGCCATCTTCTGTAATAATTCCTCTCTGGGATACCTCCCATCTATAATCCCAAAATACTTGCTAATTTCATCTGGGCTAATTTCCTTCATCCACACCAACCTGGCCATGTTCTTCTCTCCATGCTAACTCATCTACCTTGGCCCTCTTTCCACTTCAAGTACCCAAGATTTTCTTTTTCCAAAGCCCTGGAACCTTAGCCATAGTTACCTCCTTCTGCCCTGCCAAGGGGTAGGCCTTATATAATCAGCTAAACAGGGATAATTATGGAACACTCTTTGTCATCACAGGGGTGTAGGAGATGGCTTGACATTAATAACAATGTCCATGGCAGGGCAATATACAGATCTCAAGGCACTGAAATCAACATTGGAAAGCACAGTTAGGTCATCCTCCAGCAAATTATACAGATTAATTTTTAGCACAGTATCAAGTTATTTCCACTCTCAAACCTCTGTTTATTTTTTTTCTCTGAAATTTCTGCATGGAATTAGTGGCAAAAAAATTGAGAATAACTCTATAAAAAAAGGTCTATTTGATGTGTAAACTAATTTTAAGGAAGTTCACATCAACGATGTTTTCCTGTGAAATTCAAAATGCTTTGCTTGCCATGAGGAAATATCTATGCAACTATGTCAAAGTATTTTGGAATGGTTAGAAGATTCAGCAAAATCACAGTGTGGTGAAAATTAAGAATGAATTTATCAGAGTTTGAAAGTGGCATTTGAAAAATACTATTGTGTAAAACTTAAAGAGAGATGTGAATATTAGGAAGAAAAATAAGCTCATTTGGTATTAAAGATATAAGTTTGCTACTTTGCACATCATGTATCTGGCAGAAATCAGCAATGATCTCAAATCAAACTGAAACAGAGAATCAAGTTATTTCTGATTGGTATAACAATAAATTTCTCTACAGGATGAAGCTATACTTTGTAGTGAACTAAATTAGGTAGTCAGAACCAAATCCCAGTTTCGGTTCTTGATGGTGCTGGGATGCACCATCTTTTTTATTCTTTATCAATTATACTTTATTCACTTTGTATCCCCCCTGTGGTTCTCTCCTTCCTCCCGTCCCAACCCCTCCCTTCCTCCACCCTCTGCATGCATGCCCCTCCCCAAGTCCACTGATAGGGGAGGTCTTCTTTTCCTTCCTTTTGATCCTAGTCAATTAAGTCTCATCAGGAGTGGCTGCATTGTCTTCTTCTGTGGCCTGGTAATGCTGCTTCCCTCTCAGGGGGAGGTAATTAAAGAGCAGGCCAATCAGTTCATGTCAGAGACAGTCCCTGTTCCTATTACAATAGAACCCACTTGGATACTGAACTACCATGTGTTACATCTGTACAGGGGTCTTAGGTTATCTCCATGCATAGTCCTTGGATGGAGTATCAATCTCAGAAAAGACCCCTGTGCACAGATTTTTAGGTTCTGTTGCTTTCCTTGTGGAGTTCCTGTCTTCTCCACATCTTACTGTTTCCCACTTCTTTCATAAGATTTCCTGCACTCTGCCCAAAGGTTGCCCATAAGTCTCACCATCTTCATTGATAGTGTGCAGGGCAGAGCCTCAAAAACTCAAGAGACAACACATGCTGGAGAGGTTGTGGAGAAAGGGAACCCTCCTCCATTGCTGGTGGGAATGTAAACTTGTACAACCACTCTGGAAAACAATTGGCACTTTCTTAGAAAACTAGGAATAGTGCCTCGTCAAGATCCAGCTATACCACTTCTAGGTATATACCCAAAAGAGGCTCAAGTACACAATAAGAACATTTGCTCAACCATGTTTGTAGCAGCCTTATTTGTAATAGCCAGAAGCTGGAAACAGCCCAGATGCCCCTCAGTGGAGGAATGGATGCACAAATTGTGGTATATCTACACAATGGAATATTACTCAGCAATAAAAAGCAAGGAAATCATGAAATTTGCAGGTAAATGGTGGGATCTAGAAAAGATCATCCTGAGTGAGCTATCCCAGAAGCAGAAAGATGCACACGGTATATACTCACTCATATAGACATATAATATAGGATAAACCTACTAAAATCTATACACCTAAAGAAACTAATCAAGAGGGAGGACTCTTGCTAAAATGCTCAATTCCTATCCAGAAAGGCAAAGAAGAGGGTTATCAGAAGAACAAGAAAAGAGGGAACAAGTCAGGAGCCTGACACAGAAATATATATTTTTTTCAAGACAGTGTTTCTCTGTGTAGCCCTGGGTCTCATGAAATTTCTTCTGCCTGTTTCTGCCTCCTAAGTGCTGGGATTAAAGGTATGTGGCACCACTGTTGAAGAAATTTGAATGAGGAAAATAATTACCTGAGGCCAGAAATGGAAAATTACTCACTGTGAGCATCTTGTTATTGCAGAGCATGTAAATGCTGCTACAACTATGTTTAGTGTTTTGCTCGTTACAGGTAACATGAATATAAAGGATTTATTATAAATATGTTAGTACAGTATTATCAGTGGAGTTACTATTTCACTTTACTTTATTAGCATAAAGTAATCCAATTGTTCCTAAGCTTGCAGATTTTGTTTTGATTCTTTTTATTTTTGTATGGATTTTCATTTAGATATGCTTTTTGTATGCCATACGCCATCTGACTCTTTTCTTCTTTGACAAAGAAAGAAATGAAATCTTTAATACACATTCACTTTGTATCTATGAAAGCCACATTATTTTGCCATTATTGATGATTACTATTTAACAAAATGGAAAACACATAGCACCATATTGAGAAATGTGATAGAAGACTGTTTAAACAATGCACCTACATGAATATATGCAGTGATTATGAAACCAGACTGTATGCTCTGGTCTCTGTCCTACTTTCACTTGAGAATTTCACACATGGTTTTCTCAGGCCAGCTCCTCCCTCCCTCTTCTTGGGAGCTTGTAAGTCACTTTAAAGGGCCCTTGTTATTAGTTTTTGCCTTGACCCCAAGAACAAAATATAAGCGGGATAAAAATTAACAGGCAATAAAAAGAATATAATTATGTCAATGAAAATTATGATTTTTTTGTATTGATTTATGAATACTGTATAACAGACATGGCCGGAAAGAAGCCTAAAAAATCCTCAAATCTTCCTTCTTAGATTGTCAATCCATGAGGAGAGATTCCTGATATAAGATGAAGCTTGTTTGTGCCAGAAATAAAATTAAATTAAAATTGTTTATTTAAATATTTTTAAATTAGCCTTCTCATCTATGAATTATCATGGCTCCTTTCGATATAGAATTTATAGAGATGTATCTGCATATTAATTCTGTAAGTGGTCTTTGAAATAGAAATACATTTTCAAGGTCAAAAGTATTTAATTTATAGTTCCATTAATTATACAATATCTTTCATTCATTTTCAGAGAAGGCTGCATTCTCTGTCTGAAGTACCATTGACTATTTAATGGAAGTTGAAGAAAATTGATTTTTTTATTTATTATGATATATGAAATGTATCTGTCTGTTTATTGAGTTAAGATCTTAGCAGAAAATACTCCTTAGCAATTCATTTAATGAGGATGTTCCTCAGTGAAATCCTAAAAGATACACTGTGAAGAAAACTAAAGCCTTTCAGAATATATAATAAGGCTCGAAGGAGAAAGGGTACTGTTAGATGAGCATTAATAGTACAGTCATTCAATGGCTTGCTCAATTTCTTTTCAAAAAAGTAACACAATACTTATTACATGCTCGCATTTCCTCATGTGCTATGTGAAAAAAGACAGTAAGAACTGAGGTATATATGAATAAACAAAAGCAGCCAAGTGGAAATGGTGCTGAGGTAGAATAGTAATTCAATACCCTATCTGCACTGCTAGAGGAAAATCAAAGCTGAAAAAGAAACGAACCCTTGGAAAGAATCTGATGCACAAGAAATTCACCAGCCTGACTGGGAGGAAGAGAAGGAAGCCGGGAGGCCGGTACTAAGAGACTAAGGAGAGGTAACAAGCCATTTGGCAGAAAGTAGATTATTACAAACAGGTTAAGTTAAAAACTTAACGTCTGAAACAACCCAAAGGTAACGCCAAGATCTTATAATTAATAAAAGTTTCTATGTTATTATTAAGGAAAAAAAAGAAAAGAGAAAAGGACACACATCTATGAAAGCTCACATCTTTTTTTAATTCTTTAATAATTACACTTTATTCACTTTGTATTCCCCCTGAGGTTCCCTCCCTCCTCCAGTCCCAATCCCTCCCTTCCTCCCCTCTCTGCACACATGACCTTCCCCAAGTCCACTGATAGAGGAGGTCTTCTTTTCCTTCCTTCTGATCCTAGTCAATTAGGTCTCATGCTGCATTGTCTTCTTCTGTGGCCTGGTAGTGCTGCTTCCCCCTCAGGGGGAGGTGATCAAAGAGCAGGCCAATCAGTTCATGTCAGAGACAGTCCCTGTTCCTATTACTAAAGTTCAGTGTCCAAGTGGGTCCCATAGTAATAGAAAGCTCACATCTTAACGTAGTCAAAACTTGACTGTGTTGCTTTTTAACTTCTTGAGTTCTTTATATATTCTGGATATTAGTCAGATATAGGGTTGGTGAAGGAACCTTTCCAGTCTGTAGGCAGTCATTTCATTTTGATGACACTGTGTTTTGTTTTATAGAAGCTTTCCAGTTTCAAAAGGTTCCTTTTATTGATTGTTGCTCTTAGAGCCTGTGTTGTTGATGTCTGTTCAGGAAGTTGTCTCCTGTGCAAATGAAGTCAAGGCTCTTCCCCGTTTTTTCTTCTAACCAATTTAGTGTGTCTGGTTTTATGTTGAGGACTTTAATCCACTTGGACTTTAGTTTTTTGCAGGGTGATGGATGGATATGGATCGATTTGCATCTTTCTACATGTAGACATCCCATTATACCAGCACTATTTGTTGAATATATTGTCTTTTTTTTCCTATTGTATGGTTTTGGATTCTGTGTCAATATCAAGTATCTGTAGATGTATAAGTTTATTTCTGGGTCTTCTCTTCAATTCCACTGATCGACCATTTTGTTTCTATGCTAGTACCATGCAGGAATCTAATTTAAAAATAGGAGTTTAGTTTAGTGTCTAAGTGGGTTACATGGTGATGGGAGGAGGAACTGCTTCTGGCATAGTCTGGTTGGCCTGCTCTTTGATCACCTCCCCCTGAGGGGAAGGCAGCCTTACTGGGCCACAGAGGATGACAATCCTGGTGTGATATGGTGGACTGGGATCGGAGGGAAGGGGAGGAGGGCCTTCCCTATTGATGGACTTGGAGAGGGGCATGCGTGAGGGGGGAAGGGAGGGTGGGACTGGGAGGGGAGGAGGGAGTAGCTTATGGGGGGATGCAGAGTGGATAAAGTGTAATTAATAAAAAGAAAAGAAAAAAAATGGGGTACCAGGTGAAACAGAAAATTGTCAATAAAGGACTATCAAATGGCCTAAAAACACTTAAAGAAATGCTCAACGTCCTTAGTCATCAGGGAAATGCAAATCAAAACTACCTTGAGATTTCACCTTACCTCTATTCGAATTTCTAAGATCAAAAACTCAGGTGACAATACGTGCTGGAGAGAATGTGGAGAAAAGGAACCCTCCTCCACTGCTGGTGGGAATGTAAACTTGTACATCCACTTTGGAAATCAGTCTTGTGCTTTCTCAGACAATTAGGGTTTTGCTATGTCAAGATCCAGCTATACCACTCCTAGGCACATATCCACACTATGCTTAAGTATGTGAAAAAGACATTCACTCAACATGTTTGTAGTAGTTATTTGTAATAGCAAGAATCCGGAAAAAACTCAGATGTCCCTCAATGGAGGCATGGAGGCAGAAATCGTGCTACATTTACACAATGGAATAATACTCAGCAATTAAAAACAAGAAAATCATGAACTTATCAGGCAAATAATGGGAACTACAAAAGATCATCCTGAGTGTGGTATCCCAGAAGCAGAAAGACAGAAATGGTATATACTCACTTATAAGTAGATATTAGACATGCAATACAGAATAAACATTCTAAAATCTATACAACTAAAATAGCTAAGCAAGAAGAAGGACCCTGGATAAGATGACCAATCCTCACTCAGAAAAACAAATGGGACAGACATTGGAAGAGGGAGAGAACAGGGAACAGGACAGGAGCCTACCACAGAGGCCCCCTGAAAGACTCTACTCAGCAGGGTATCAAAACATTTGCCAAACTTTGGGCACATTGCAGGGAATCTTATGAATGAACGGGGAGATAGAAATACCTGGAGGGGACAGGAGCTCCACAAGGAGAGCAACAGAACCAAAAAATCTGAGCCCAGGTGTCCCGCCCCACGTGAGTTCAACAGGTTCCTAAAGAGGGGGTGGAAAAAATGAGGTAGAACAAGAGACACAAGGAATGAAGGCCAAGTCTGTTTGTCTGATCAAAGCCTCATTTATTAGAAATTTTTATCCAACTTATATAAGAAGAAGGCAGGAAAGGGGGAAGGCTAAATTACTGCTGCAGGAGATAGGAAGAGTGCTTTCATGGGTTGAATATTGCACCTGCAAGATACCATAAGGATGTTTTCTTAACATACCTCATGGATGCTCTAAAACTAACAGACAGATGTCCTCACAAATCTATCACCCATGATTTAGGGTCCTAGGTAACTCTTTCACTAAATAGCTTTAGGTCTCCAGTAAATGACCTTTGCTTAAGATTTGGCTTTGGCTTCAGTAAATAGCTTTGGCTCACTATTTGGATTTTGGCTTCAGTAAATAGCTTTGGCTCCTGGCACCCAGGTGTCTTTTCTGAGACTAATATTCCAACCAAGTACCATGCATGAAGATAGCCTAGAATCCCTGCAGGGATGTAGCCCACGTCAGCTCAGTCTCCAAGTGAATTCCCTAGTAAGGGCAACAGGGGCTATCTTTGACATGATCTCAGTGGCTGGCTCTTTGATCAGCGACCCCTGCGAGGGATCAGCCTTACCAGGCCACAGTGGAAGACAATGCAGCCAGTCCTGATAAGACCTGTTGGCTAGGGTCAGAGGAAAAGGGATGAAGTGTCCTATCAGTGGTACCTGGGAGAGGCATGAGAGGCAATGAGGAAGCGTGGGGTGGGGAAGTAATAAGGGAAGAGGCTACAGTTGGGATAAAAAGTGAATAAACTGTAATTAATTAAGAAATAAATTTAAATTAAAAATTAACCTGACTGTGTAATACCAAGCAATAGTATGCTTTGAAGGTCCTTCTCACCTGGTGTTTCGCACTGGTCAAAGCAAGGTGCTTCCCTAGAGGAAAAACCGCTATGATATACCCTAAGGAGGAAAGTAGTAAGAACCCAGGCTGTGGAAATAGCTTAGTTGGTAACACACTGATCTTGCAAGGAGCCTAGGATACCTTATGGCATCTACATGCATCAGCCTTTGTAACATGCACACACAAAATTACTTAAGAGAAAATGTGAAATAAATAATTATAGACTAATGTGGTAAGACAAGAATTAGTACTAGTGACAAAGTATGAAAATGCAAATTATAACTGACAGTTCCATCAAATGAGGGAGGAAAGTCTAACTAATTTCCACAGTGTAATCCAAAACTTTGGCCATTTTTTTTTTATAACGGAAGCTTCATATTTGAATGGTTTTATCCTTTAAGTTTTTATTTTTTTTGGTTGAGGTATATGAGTGCTTGTACTCATGTGTCTGTAATGTGTGTGTATAATTCTCACCTAGGGCAAAGGACACAACAAAGGGTATCAAGCTCTGATACGAACAGACTTAAGTTGAAATGTTTGCCATTACACTATCTACTCCTGTAGTATTTTCTCATAGTCTAAATACAGAGATCTAATTCCATGTGCTTAGATGAAGATGAGGCAATTTAGAATTTCTGACTGTATTAAAATTCAGATTTTCTTGTCTAAGAAGGTAGGCTAAAACAACAAAAAGATGTCTAAGAAGTGTGATCTCTAAATTCAAATTAAATTAAACTTTTTTTTTTAACTTTGGCTTTGAGAAGGTTGGACACATCATTACAAAAGTTTACATTTTAGAACTTTCATACCTACTCTGTCACTGAAGCACACATTTTACCTACAGCCTTCAGTAAGCATTTAAATGTAATCTGAGACACAAATAATCAAACTCTATTTAAGAAATGCAGATTCAAATGGCAATGTATAATTGGTCTTTGAGTGATTAATTACCAGCCAGGTAAAACAAAGCAAATTTATAATAATAATTTTATAATAGTATTTGCTTGATAAGATGTATTTTGTTATGTAATAATATTTTGCCTATCTAGTGCCAAAACCCCGCTCTCATCCTGAAGCATCTGAACCACAATAACGACCAATTTTTTCATCCCTTTGTGTTCTTAAGGAGTCTATCTCTTGGTTATCTGACTTGTGATACATCTCATAAAATAATTAATATAAAACATGCTATAAAATTAAGCCTCTATTCTTATGAATTTGTAAAATTGCTATTTTAAGAACAGTGGATAGAACTTTTAATCTGTGCCAATGATAGAACAGTACGGAGTAAGTAAAAATTCCGTGTTCATTGGGAAGTGTTCCTAATTCAGTGTTGTTTTCTCCTGTAGAAGAACTTCCTTCGGCCACCCACCGCCTTAAAGAATCAATGTGTGAACTAGAGCTCCGCACAGTCATAGAGTGAGATAAGCCCTGGCTTTCTAGTTTTCCTCTTTACTTTTTGAGAAGTCTATATTGAGATTATCATTAAAAACACCATTTTCAAAGACATGATTTGGTGATACAGAAGAAGCATATAAAAAGGGGGAGTATTTCAAAGGAATTCACCATACTTGCTAATGAATCATGTAGATACACATGTTATATATTAGAAAGGTTTCTGTGATGAGAAAATTAAAGTGTCTCTGTGATGCTTGATGGGGTTTGTTGAATCCTCCTTTGGAAAAAGATATGTAGCATTGAGAAGGATAAAAGTAGTTGTGACCAGCATTTGTTCTTTCAGCTACTGAAATGTTTGGGCTAGTTAGAGAGCATACATGTCACCAAAAGGATTAGTTTGAGGACGGCAGATAACCTGGGATTGATGACTAAACAGACAAGATGATACAGTAAATTTTAGCTTCAGTGCCAAATTCTGTCTAAAAAAAAAATAAAATGATGCTGGTTGTTGTGACACATGCATTTAAGATATGTTACAGGGAAGGAGGTAAGAAGATAGATTCAAGGTCAGACTGGGCTTCATCTTAGATGGCTGTTAGTTGTGCAGATATAATCCCAGCACTTGGGCAAGTAGATCTTTCTGAGTTCAAGGCCAGCCTCCTCTATATTGTAAGACCCTCAAAAAGAGGAAAGTTAAAAGATGGGAAACAGCAGACATCTGACATCAACCCTTGGCCTCTACAGGCACCCACAAGGGTGCATGTATATACACACATGCATATACATACATATTTTACATACACATTAAAGAAATAATCATTTTTTAAATTTTTTATATTAGTTACAGTTCATTAACTTTGTATCCCAGTTGTATTCCTCTCCCTCATTACCCCCAGTTCCCCCTCCCTCCCTCATCTCCTCCCTTCCCCTTTCCAAGTCCACTGGGGGAAGACCTCCTCCCCTTTCATCTGACCCTGGTGTATCAGGTATGTTCAGGACTGGCTGCAAAGTCCTCCTCTGTGGCCTAGCAAGGCTGCTCCAACCTCGGGGTGGGGGAAATCAAAGAGCCTGCCATTGAGTTCCTGTCAGAAATAGTCCCTGTTCCCCTTACGAGGGTACCCACTTGGATACTGAGCTCCCATGGGCTATATCCATGCAGGGGGTCTAGGTTATATTCATACATGGTCCTTGGTTGAAGAATCAGTCTCATAAAAGACCAATGTGCCCAGATATATTTGGTCCCTGTGGAGCTCCTGTCCTCTCCAGGTCATATTAACTCCACCTTTCATCATATGATTCCCTGCACTCTGCTGAAGGTTTGGTTATGAGTCTTAGTATCTAGTTTGATACACTGCGAGGTGGAGTCTTTCAGGGTCCCTCTGTGGTAGGCTCTTGTCCTGTTACTTGGTTTCTCCTACATCCAATGTCCATTCCATTTGTCTTTCTAAGTGAGAACTGATCATCTTACCCCTGGTCCTCTTTCTTGTTTATCTTCTTTAGGAGTATAGATTTCAGTATGTTTATCCTTTCTAATCGGTCTATATAAATGAGTATATACCATGTGTGTCTTTCTGCTTTTGGGATACCTCACTCAGGATGATATTTTCTAGGTCCCAACATTTGCCTGCAAATTTCATGATTTCCTTGTTTTTAATTGCTGAGTAATATTTCATTGTGCAAAAGTACAACAATTTCTGTATCCATCCCTCAACTGAGGGGCATCTGGGTTGTTTCCAGATTCTAGCTATTAAGAATAAAGCTGCTACAAACATGGTTGAGCAAATGTCCTTGTTGTGTACTTGAGCATCTTTTGGATATATGCCTAGGAGTGGTATAGCTGTACCTTGAGATAGCACTATTCCTGATTGTCTGAGAAAGAACTAGATTGATTTCCAAAATGGTTGTAGCAGTTTGCATTCCCACCAGCAGTGGAAGAAGGTTCCCCTTTCTCCACAGCCTCTCCAGCATGTGTTGTCACTTGAGTTTTTTTATCTTAACCATTCTGATGGTGTGAGGTGAAATCTCAGGGTTGTTACAGGCCACTACAAGTCACATAATGAAGGCTCTGGGAACTGAAGTAAAATCCTGGGCAAAAGCTGAAGTTGTTCTTACTAACTGAGCCAGATCTCCAGTTCTAAGATACATTTGTTAAAATTATTGATTTTATAAAATTCATGGAAGCAATCAATCATTATTGATTGAATTTAAGGCCATTAATCCCAGTACTTGAGAGAGAGGGATGTAGATCTCTGTGAGTTTGAAACTAGCCTGTTCCAAGACAGCCGGAGTTACAGAGAGAATCTCTGTCTTGAAAAATTAACAACCAAAACTCACCAAAAATAACCTCATAAAAATGGAAAATGAAGAATTAAGCCTTATGTCTCTCTCTGCCTCTGTCTCTCTGCCTCTCTTTCTCAGTTCTCAGTTCAGTGAACCATTTAAGGCACAGAGTGAGACCAAAATAGTGAGTACTTGTAATTACCATGCAAAGGATCATACTGTTTAACTCATTATAAAACAATGAGTGAATGATAAAGACCACAATCCAGACCTCTATAATATGAAAATTTGTTTTAGTAAACTAGGTGGTGTAGTTTCAGCCATCTGCATTGGTTGATAAAGAACACATATATTGTTATGTTTTGCTTGCTTTTTTAGTAAATTCAGTATATAATTAGTGTTTTTTTTTTTAGTTTTTGCCCTTATTAATTAACAAATGAAGTAATAAGAAATAAAGAGAAGAGTTAATAGTACATAGAATGCAATTTTCTCATGGGTGACATTTGAGAACCTGTTAATCAAAACTGTCGTGTAGCTACTGGTTGCAATAGTGAGCTTGGGTTATTTGAATAGTGATTTGAGCTATTAACTCCTGGCAGTCAGCACCAAAAGTACTACACTGTAAAATTAGTTGTCTCCCTTTCTTTAAATCCATCTGCATCTGGCTGTCTCCAGCCTTTTTACTGGAATGCACCAAGCATACCACATAGTCAGGAACACACTGATTAAGGCAGGCTAATTGAATAGTAAAACATCAAAGGCCATTTAAATGTCAGTTTTTATGCCTTTTAAAAGCTGAGAGCTGTCAGTGTTGATACAGTGCCCTGTGTGTTAGAGAGTAAGAAGTTGAGTGGGAGCATGAGCAGCTACTTCTAGGAAAAATGGTACTGTATTTTCTGGAACTATATAAAGGATGTATGCAGAGTGTCAAAGGAGAATAAATATAAAAGGGACATACTTGATATAAAAATACAGTAAGCTTCTTTGTTTTGACACCTTGAAATGCACAGAGATGACATTCACACCTATTTCTTATCTCTTATCTTTCTCTCTAAGAAATTTTCTGTCCAATTTTAAAGAAAGTATATAGAATGATACAGGAAACTGAAAAGCAGGCAACATCAATCTGCAAAGGTTCTGACCCTTCCATTCTGTTGATAGTTTTGAGCAGTGTTTCAATTGAAAGTATGTATCAGCTTACTTATTCTCTGAAATCACTGACTCACTTAGGGTATATCAACATTGTTCTTTATCATAGGTCTATTTAAGTATGTATATGTAAATACAATATCTGTTTCTTATGTTTAATAATAAACTCCTACAGAATCATTGTGTATTTGCTGTGTGTGTGTGTATGTGTGTTTTCATCAATTTTGTTTCATGTATTTCTGAAACACAGACATAATAAGTCTAAAATATATCTCTTTCCTAATTAATTAAAGACATCTACACAGTTTTTGAAATGCTGGTGTTTGGGAACCTTTTGTCTTGTTTATATCTCACTGATAGACTGTTTTGTGAATGCTGAATCTTAAGGAAGTATTCTTCCTATTGGGGTTGATACATTTTATCAACATAAAAACACAAACATGAAAGCATGCTGTGGCTCTTGCTGAAACACCTAAATATACACGTAAATCTTGAAATTTTAAAATTAATGTTTACATCAGATATAAAAATTTGTTGAACAAATTTTTAGAATAAAGATAAATATCTTTTAAAATGTTAGTTTTTATAATATGCATCAGATCCCATCAATTATCCCAAAATGTAACACAAATTTTTATATAATTCCAAAATTTACTTAATATCTTAACTTATTTGGTTTTTTATTATTATTAAATTTTATTATTATATTTTAAAGAAGATCCTCACCAATCCTGTATCTGACAGAGGGCTAATATCAAGAATATATACAAGAACTCAAAAAGTTAAACAGCAACAAATCAAGTAACACAATTAAAAACTAGGGTATAGAGCCAAACAAAGAATTCTCAATAGAGGAATATCGAATGGCAGAGAATTTTATTCCTTTTAGGTATATCTTCTGAATTTTATGACTACAGGCATGTGTCATAACTTCCCTGTGCTGAGAATTGAACTAAGGGCTTCATGCTTACCTGGACAGTATTCTACCAACTGAATTACAACTGTAGCCCATGTCCTAATATTATTAAGCAGATGAGGCAGCTCATCATTTATTAAGAAATTATATTTTTTCATAATTTTTTGTAAAAGACTTGTCCCTAATTTTTAAAATAACCTATGCCTCAATTTATCTACGTAATTAGTGCTGGAAGGAAGTAGATCTCAGAATCTTCCAACAAGATTGCTGATATGAACCTCTTTATAAGAAATGCTGCCTATGGCTCCAATCAAGGTCAAAGGTTTTGTGTCACCTTAGGTTTAATGTATTTTCTCTTTTGGATCAAGATTTTTATTTAGGTTCAAATACTTGATTTTCAATAGTTTTTCCCAATTTGAAGAGTTAGGATCTAGACAAAGACTCAAGTACTGTGTTTCTGTGATTGTATCTGAAATATTCTCCTATATTCAAATAAGAGTAGCTAGAGTCCATGTTAAATAATAAGAGATATCATTAATAATAGCCTCCATTTACGTTGAAGGTACTCATTGTATATATCCTGCTCCTTACTAATCTGCAATTCAGTTGCTACAATTGTCTTGAAAAAGAGGCCACATCCCTGCACCTCACATAGAAGAAGTAGACATGGGTGCTCATTTGCCCTGCTAATGGAAAGTGCATCAGTGTTGAAAATGGAATATGTGTCATCTCAAAGTATTTAACCTCGGCCATGTTACTAGTCCCCTGACTTTGCAAGTCTTCAATAATTAGCATGGTGTATCCTTTTTTCCCTAATGTAGATTTTCTTTCACCCTTAAATACCTTTCCATAATACCCCTCACGTTGAAAACCGAACAAGCCAATATCTCTATATATTCACCACACCATGTGGATCTCTTTCACTACATTACAGCAGGAAGAAGTCAACATTTTCTTTGAGCAACACTTTAGGAAATAGTGACATTTCTTCTCAGGTTTTAATTAGCCATACATTTTTTTTATAAGACAAACCTAAGGGAAAGGATTAATAAATGGGCAGTGGTTACTGCTTGCCTAATTAAAACCCCTCTCTGGCGCTAAGGAAGCCGCAAATATTCACAGCCATTAGATCACTATGTAAGCAATGCACTGGACGAACTAATAAAGTATATTTTATTCTGTCAGTTCAGCTTCAGGGCTTGGGGTTGGATATCCCATTCAGGCCCATCCATGACTTAATAAAAATGTCTGTCCTGTACTCTGAGAACTTAACTAACCAGGCAGTGAACTTTCTCTTTCCCTGCTGGGATCTTGGATTGTAAATGAGTTTTCTCTTCCTAAAAGCAATCACCTAAGCCAGTGGTTATGTGAGACTAGGGTAAAAAGATAAGATCATAAAAATTAATGAACCTACAGGTTGCCCAGACTTGAAGACTGCGATGCTGGGCATAGGGAATAGAGAAGTTGGCACTGGCACAGGTGGGTGCAGATGCTAGTGTACACTCAATATTTTAAGAATTTTGTGCTTAGGGATTAAGTTTCGGGAAAATTAACTCTAGGTTTTATTTTTCTTTTTGCAACTCTGAAATAAAATTTAAGAAATACAACTAAATATCAATAAACAGTAACAAAACACTAACAGCAGAGTGAATGGTATGGAAATGGGTGGTCTAGTTTTATTTATTTTTCTGTTACAAAATATTTAACCCCCTCCCAAATAATACCAGTTAATAAAGAAGGGCTTTAAGTTAGCTTAAAATTCCAGGTTACAGCCTGTCATTGTGGGGAAATCAAGACTTAAAACAGCTAGTCATATCACATCTAAAGTCAAGAGCAGAGAATGTATGCATGCACGCCCTCTTTTGCTCACCCGACATTTCCGCCTGTATATAGTCTCTTGCCTACGGAGTAATCCTATCTGCAATGTAAATCTTCCACATAAATTGCTTTAGACAAACTTTCACAGGTCAACCTAGTATAGACAATCCTCTATTGAGACTATTTGCTCAGATGATTCTAGTTGGTGTCACATTGACAATTAGTCCTACCCAACAAAGTGGAAAAATTTGAATACAAAACCTACTCTCATGCTGCTTAGGCATTAGGGAGTCTTATGGAAGATAGGGACCGGGAGGAGACAGGTGACACACAAGGAGTGCAAAGCAAAAGCTTAAGGGAAAAAAATAAAAATGAAAAAGCAGAGCCCAGGGGGACTGGGGAAACTGATGTATCAACCAAACACCATACATAGAGAACACCCAGATGTAGCTCAGATATAGCCCATAAATAGTTCAGTCTCCGTGTGGGTTTCCTTGTAATGGGAGAAGAGACAGTCTCTGAAATGAACTTGGTTGCCTGCTCCTTGATCACTTCTTCCTGGTGGGGGGCCCTAGCTATTCCACAAAGGAAGAAGGGTCCAGGCAGTCTTGATGGAAACCAATAGGTTAGGGTTAGACAGTAAGGGAGGAAAACATTCCCTATTAATGGACTAGGAAAGAGAGATAGGGTAGGAAAAGGAAGGGAGGGTGGGACAAGGAGGAGATGAGGAGGGTCCTATAATTGCGAAGCAAAGTGAATACATTGTAAATAATAATAAACTAAAAGTAGAAAAAAGTTATTGCCTGATGTAATGTTCAAATGGTGCATACTCAAGATAAATTATTCCCATCGTACTTTCTTCTCTAACTTTGTCATTCTTAAACTACTTTTTTTCCAGCTTTCCCATTTGAATTCTACAGTGTTTTTTTTTTTTTGTTTTTTTTTTTTTTTTGTTGTTGTTGTTGTTTGTTTGTTTGTTTTGCTAGGACTCTGGCTAGGTCACCTTAGGTGATGACTGCCAGATACTTCAGGAAGTATGCCACAAGCTTCCATGTTTTTTCTTGCTCCAAATTTTTTTTAATAGGGAGTTTCTCTTTTTAAATGACTGCCCTGGAAATTTACTAATGCCCTATGTGTGGGTTACATTACCTGACCCAATTGAATGGCCTTTTTCCAAAGCCAATTACAACCCAAATCAATGGGGGCATTAAACATAATATTTGGTTTTCACTATAGTGTCATAATCTTCCCAAACAGAGGCAAATTCTTATTATAAAAATAAAATGGAAATGTATGAGAATTGGTTTATAATAGCTAGAATTTACCAGAAATTCATTGAAAAACTGTTTAAATTAGCTTGCAGGAAGTGACATAGCATTTACACAATTTCCTCCCTGACTTTTGGCTAGTCATCAATTAATTTTCATTCTCTTGGCAGCCATAAGTGAAGTCTCCCTTCAGTCATCATTTTGCATTTATCCACAAAATTCCAGAGGATAACAAACATCATGCATAATGTTTAAATTAGTACATTTATGCCAGTTGTTCTCAACTTTCCTAATCCTTTACTCTATTGAACTTTTATAAAGCCTTTACTCTACAGAATTTTTAATACAGTTTTCAAGTTCTTGTAAAACTGAACAATGAGGTTATTTTTATTGCTAAGGTATAATTGTAATTTTGTTACCATTATGAGTTGTAATGTAAATATTTTTGGAGATACCGGTTTGTAAAAGGGGTCATGATCCACAGGTTGAGAATGGCTGTTTATGCCACATACTATCATTGTAAGCAGGTGATTTTAAAGTGAAGTATTTACAGCAAAAGAGCATGTAGCTAATTTCCAATTACAGTAGCCTTTACAGTATCTGGGATATGCATTTAAGTACATGGCTATACAGTCTCCTTCTCTAGAAAGGTTCAAATAATAGGCATATCACATATGTGGCTGGTTGTTGCTATGTTGGTGTTTGCCACACAAGAGTGAGGATTTGCTTTTGGAGCTCTAGAAACCATCTTCAAATACTGGCACAGTGGTATACATGTGACATACCAGAGATAGGAGAATGAAACAGGAGGAGCCTAGGACTTATTGTTTAAGGACGTGTTTCCTAGGCTCAGGACAAGTAGTGGATACAGCTGTTGACAAAAACCAAAAAACAAAAAACAAACAAACAAACAAAAGGTTCAGTATAAATCTTTAACTGGCAATAGAAATTAACCCAGACAATTAGTAAAGAAAAATGTAATTGAAATAAACCTGATAGGGGTTTGTAGACTTTTGGAGATGTTCTGAGGAAGTAATAAAGTAATATGAAAGAATTTAGGGCTCATAGTCCTGCAGTAGAGTAAGCCAAGCTTAATGTGTCATTCTGGTAGTTCTGAGAATAGAAGTCCGTAAACAGACACAGTGCAAGCCAAACTCAAGAGGTGCTGAAAACTACAGAGAACAGGCAATGTGTGGCAGGATTAGATTCTCTGCAGGAAACTGAAAGGCCAGTGAAAGAAGCAGTGAAAGTATTTAGTTAAAAAAAAAAAAAAAAAGATGTGCAATATGCCAGGGCCACACACAGGATACTCATCAGAGAAAACTGAAGACAACAAGGGTAGCCAGCCAAAAAAGAAAGGCTCTGTCCACTCTAGACAGCAGAGTATAAGGTCTACTCTAGTGCTTTGAAACCAAATGATTCACCTGCCTCCAATCCTACACGTAATCCTAAGGAATCTGGTGCCTGCCTTGATGGGTTACAGTCTTATTTTGTTCAGTCTTGCCATGTTATGCCTCCATTCCTCCTTTTCAGTCTTTTAAATTGGAGCCTTTACTCTCTAGAGACATGACTATGTAACATTATAGCAGTTATATAAGAATTTAAAGTTCTTAAGAGATTGCCTGAGACTCAGTTGATACTCTTAATTTAGACTTTGGACAGTTTTGAAAATGTTACGATTTTCTTGAATCTCAGAAGAGATTTTGAACTTTGGAACAGTAGTGGGCTTGTGAGAGACTATGGGAGACTTTTAAACTTGAAATGGATGTGCTTTTCTTATAAGATGACCATTATTGAGCCTTAACAGGCCAGGATGATGGAGCAGGAAACTGAGTTCATGTCAGAGACTGTTTCTCCTCCCCTTACTAGAGGATTCATATGGAGACAGAGATTTTTATGGGCTACATCTGAGCAAGGGTTCTAGACCTTCTCTGTGCAAGGTCTTTGGTTGATGTATGTGCCACTCCCCCCCTCCAGGACCAGCTTTTTTTGGCCTTGTTGGTCTCCTTTGTGTGTGTGTGTGTGTGTGTGTGTGTGTGTGTGTGTGTGTGTGTGTGGTGGTGGTATCCAGCCCAGAGAGGAAGAGGATCCAGTCAGTCTTGATGGGACCTAATAAGCTAGGGTCAAACAGTAGGGAAGAGGAATTTCTCTATTATTATGTGTCCTACCTTGGGCCCTCCTTGTTATTTTTCTTCTTTTGGTCTGTGCCTCCTATTATGCGTATCCTGTACTATAATGACTAAAATCCACTTATAATTGATTACATACCATGTGTGTCTTTCTGGGTCTGGGATACCTCACTGAGGATGATCTTTTCTAGTTCCATCCATTTGCCTGTAAATGTCATGGTTTCCTTGATTTTAAAGGCTAAGTAGTATTTCATTGTGTAAATGTACCACAGTTTCTTTATCCATTCTTCAGTTGAAGGACATATAGGTTGCTTCCAGATTCTGGCTATTGTGAATAAAGCTGATATGAACATAGCTGATCAAGTGTTCTTGGTGTATGGTAGAACTTCTTTTGGATATATAACCAGGAGACATATAGCTGAATCTTGAGGTAAAGCTGTGGTTGTACAAGCTTACATTACCAACAACAATGAAGTAGTATCCCTTTGTGGCCACATCCTCACCAGCATGTGCTGTCCCTTGAGTTTTTGATCTTAGCCATTCTGACTGTGAGATGGAATCTCAGAGTCATTTTGATTTGCATTTTTCCTGATGATTAAGACTGCTGAGCATTTCTTTAAGATATTCTTAGCCATTCTAGATTCATCTGTTGAGAACTCTGTTTAGTTCCGAGTCCCATTTTTAGTGGATTATTTTATTTATTGGTCTTTGATTTCTTGAGTTCATTATATATTTTGGGTATTAGCCAGTTGTCAGTTGTAGGACTGTTAAAGATCTTTTCTCAATGTGTATACTGTCTTTTCATTCCATTGACAGTGTCCTTTGCCATACAGAAGCTTTTTCAGTTTCAAGAGGTCTCCTTTATTATTAGTTGTTTATCTTAGCTGTTGGTGTTCTCTTTAGGCAGTTGTCTCCTGTGCCAATGAGTTCAAGGCTCTTCCCCACTTTCTCTTCTAATCTGGTGTTATATTAAGGTCTTTGATCCACTTGGATTTACATTTTGTACAGGGGGATATATACAGATCTATTTATATTTTTCTACATGTAGACATCTAGCTAGACCAGCACCATTTATTGAAGATACAGTCTTTTTCCATTGTATGGTTTTGTCTCCTTTGTAAAAAATCAAGTGACTATAGGTATGCAGGTTTATTTCTGAGTTTTTGGTTTGAATCTATTGATTAACCAGTCTATTTCTATGCCAGTACCATTAAGTTTTTATTACTATTGCTCTATAATAAGGTAGGAGAGTGGGTGGAAAGATTTAACACGGTGGGGATCAGAATTGGGGAGACCAAGGACAAGAGGACAGAAGCCCTGTAGAAAAAAGAGAAATTGAGCATAGGGGTATCTCTGTGAAAAGCTGGAGAATGAAGTCAGGGTAGGCCTCTGGGAGTATATGAGGGGGACTCAAGCAGAAATTTCTAGAAGCAGAGGCCATAGAGACTAAAGAGGACATTCTCTACTAGTCTTCAAACAGAGGGATGGGAATACCACCCACCAACAAAAACTTTGATGTGAAATTCAGGATAAAAATAAAGCAGAGATTGAGGGAATGTACAAACAATGCCTGGCCCTACCAAGACCCACCTTTTCAGACAGTGCAAACCCTTGACACTCTGAAAGATACTTTACTATGCTTGCTGACAGGAAAATGTCAGAGTTGTTCTCTGAGAGGTTCTACCCAGCAGCTCCTCAAAACAGATAAGACACATAGACAAATATTGTGTGATGTGTAGGGAGTCTTGTGGGGAAATGGGAAGAAAGAGAAAAAGACCTGCAGGTGACAGGAGCTCCACAAAAAGACCAACAGAGCTAACTAACAAGTGCCCAGAGGGGATTGCTGAGACTGAAGCATCAACCAAGAGCCATGCAGAAACTGGACCTGAGCCCCCTCCGAAGATGTAGCAGATAATCTGCTTAGGCTTCATGTGGATTCTCTAGTGTCCTCTAGTGGACATGGCCACTGTATTGGGCAGGAACTCACTTGCTAGTTTTTTTCATCACTTCCTCCTGAAGGGACTGCTTTACCACTCAACAGGGGAAGAGGACATGTTCAGTCCTGATGCAACTTAAGGATCTCAGGTGGATTGGAAAGGGAGCTCCCCTTTTCTAAAGGGGAGGGAATCAGGGGAGGGAGGAAGGATAAGTCTGGGGAGGGAGGAGAGATGGGGCTACCTCAAGGTTGTAAGGTGAATAAAAATGAAACATCTACTGATAACAAATCATAATTTCTTTGAAAATGTTTGTTTATGGTTATAATTATAGCCATGAATACAGTAAGGATGTAAATGTGTTCATTTTTTTTGATAACTAGTTATTGGCTGGAAATTTGATACTCCAAGATGCAGAGCAACTTCATCTATTTAAATGGGTCAATATTTTGATTTTATAATTACCAAGAGAGAATAAGTTATTTTGTATAAATTTATAGAAAATATATTAAAATATATAGAAAATATATGTTTGGAGCTATTTGAGAAAATATTTGAGATTCTGTCTCAAGTAAAAGAGAAAATCCATTTAATTCTTTAAACTGAAACTTGTCATAGACTTCTACAATTTTTATTCTTTTATATTTTTATATTTGTCTGAGAATGTTATATATGAGTATGCTAGTCACATCATTTCAACCCCTTGATTTTACTCAAATTCTGCCCTTTACATTAAGCCTCCTTTCAAATTCATGATCTTTTCATTGTTAATTACTATTACATATATGTATATATTTTTACATAAATATACTTTAATGAGTCTAATTAATGTTGTCCATATGTATATGTGTTTAGGCACTTGAGATTGGATAAACTATCAAAGGAATTTTTCTTGACCAAGACTGATTCTCCCTGTGATATCAGCAATTAAGTGCCTATTGTTTCACATAGGGGTGAGGCCTTCTGGAATTTTGACTATCCATATTGTCATGTCAATGGATGTTATTATTCAAGTCTTGGTTAATAACCATAGTATTGAGATTTCAAAGAGCCATCCACTGAGTTCATATCAAAAACAGTCCCTGTTCCCATTACTTGGGAATCCTCTTGGAGACTGAGCTGACATGGGCTACATCTCTGCAGGGGTTCTAGGTTATCTCCATACATGGTCCTTGTTTGGAGTATCAGCCTCAGAAAAGACCCCAAGCCCAATTTTTTTTTTTTTTTTTTGGTTCTGTTGCTCTCCTTGTGGAGCTCCTATCCCCTCCAGGTCTTTCTCTCTCCCCCTTCTTTCATGAGATTCCTTGCACTCTCCCCAAAGTTAGACTATGAATCTCAGCATATGCTTTGATACCCTGCTAGGTAAAGTTTCTCAGAGGCCCTCTGTGGTAGGTTCCTGTCCTGTTCCTTGTTTTCTCCCTCTTCCAATGTCCATGCAGTTTGCTTTTCTGAATGAAGATTGAGAAAAAATGTTCAAGTACACAACAAGGACATTTGTTTAACCATGTTTGTAGCAGCTTTATTTGTAATAGCCAGAAGCAGGAAACAACCTAGATGTCCCTCATCTGAGGAATGGATACAGAAATTGCGGTACATTTACACAATGGAATACTATTCAGCAATTATAAACAAAGAAATCATTAAATTTTCAGGCAAATGGATGGAACTAGAAAATATCTCCTAAGTGAGGTATCCCAAAAGCAGAAATACACGCATGGTATATACTCACTTATAAGTGGATATTAGACATATAATATAGGATAATCATACTAAAATCTGTACACTTAAAGAAGCTAATCAAGAAGGAGGAGCACCATAACTTTCTTTGATGAAATTTTAATTTTTATATTAATTCCATTTTATTCACTTTGTAACACAGCTGTAACCCCCTCCTTCATTCCCTCCCAATCCCACTCTCCCTTCTTCATCTCCTCCCATGCAATTCTTCATGTCCACTGATATGGGATTATCTTTTATATGGCTAGTACTTTCTGAAAATCTTACACAAGTTTTTTTTTGCATATCAAATAATTACTTTACTTATTTAGCATTTTGTACACAATACATCAGAATTCTATAAAATCTAGACAAACCAATTTTCTCCATTACAAGTACTTTATCAACATCTCTCCTTTATTTATTTACCACAATTTATTCAGTTTTTATCCCCACCCTCATCTCCTCCTAGTCCCACGCACCTTTCCTCTTCTCACCTTATACCCTTTCCATAGTCTCCTGAGAGGGGAAGGACCTCCTCCCCTTCTATCTGATCCTAGCTTATCAGATCTCATCAGGGCTGGCTGCATCATCTAACTCCATGGCCTGGCAAAGATGCCCCCCCCCCCTACAAAGGTGAACAAAGAGCTGGCCACTGAGTTCATGTTGGACACAGCCCCTGATCCACTTAGTAGGAAATAAGCTTAGAAAATGAGCAGCCAATGGGCTTCTTTGGAAAGTCCTTTGTTTGTCAGGATGCTTTATTATTGAACTCTTAGTGAAAAACATGTTTTCACCCTGGCCCTCACCTGAAGACAGGTATGGATAGGATGTGTTGCCAAGTTCACTTTCTTTTGTTTGTTACAGTAGGCAGGATGTTTTGTCAAGTTCATTTGTGTGTGTGTGTGTGTGTGTGTGTGTGTGAGGCTCACACACACAATAATCGAGGTAAACAACTTTAATTTCTTGTTGAACTTCATTGTATCATAGTGCTTTGTTCTTATTATAAAAAGGGACTATGGAATAAACCGAGTGCAGTTTCTTAGAAGCCCTCTCCATTCCATGTGTACAGGTGTAGTGTCTTGTTTTCTGTTGTTGTTATTGTTGTTGTTTTTGTTTTCTTATCTTATTTCAATCCTCACTCCCCTCTCAAGAACTGTTCAACTCTGCTGGTGGGCTCTGACAGTTTCGTGTCTGAATAGGGACCTTGAGATATGGGGAAGCAGTGAAGGACATCTCAGGGGTTGGTGAGCTCATATCATAAAGAGAAAAGGGTATGGTGAGTAAACTTCAAGAGTAAAAATGAGACAAGGCAGTAGCCTCATGGTTTTTGTATGTAATTTAATTATAAATAGTCTATCTATTTGGCACAGGACTGACAAAGTGAAACTTTGAGGGTTAGAGAAAAGAAAAAAAATAGGAGACCTCAAGATAAAATTAGATTAAATCATTGGCTCCACTAGAAGAGTTTTATGTCCTACCTAGTGATAATTTCTTGTTAGCAGAAGACTGAGAAAAATTTAGATCCTGATGAGTTTGCAGAGTTAGA
This sequence comes from Psammomys obesus, assembly GCF_907164565.1. NCBI lineage: Eukaryota > Metazoa > Chordata > Mammalia > Rodentia > Muridae > Psammomys > Psammomys obesus. The sequence continues at coordinate 4,758,145 of NW_026596240.1, read as the reverse complement.
GGAAAAACAAGCTAGGCAGAAAGAAAATATAACTGAGTTTTAGGGCTTTCCAGTTCTAGAGCAAACTGATTGACAGGGTAATATGGTGAGAGTCCATGTTCCTATACCATTTAAATAATTTGAAAGAACTAATAACTGCATCCTCTCAGTATGGTCCTACAGCACCTTTAACTCAAGGTCTGCTAGAGATCTTGGGTAATGAGGCTCTCTGCCCAATGGACTTGAAGCTATTAGCAAGAAAATGTTTGACAGGAGAAGATCATTTATTATGAAGTAAAAGTTTGATGAGCATTGTCAAGCAACAGCTAAAATCACCCAAGAAGGAAAAAAAAAATGAAAAGAAAAAAAAATGCAGCTTCTCAGTTTTTTTCCAGCAAGAAAGCAAACGTTTAATTATGCTACAAAGCTTTTACAGTTATAAAAAATTGGATTCAACAAATAGCAAGATGTTTTGTCTTTCTGTCTTGAATGTATGTTTACCATGTTCAGTGTGGCTTGGTTACAGATTATTGGTCATTGGGTATGCTTAAAATCTATAACATAAACTTAGCTTAGATAAAACCTAAGGTTGGAACCATTCTAAACAACAAATGGTTGTTACTCACATCCCAGAATTTGGAAAACTAAGGTATGTTCATGTAACAATTGATAGTTTTTTAGTATTTGTCATAGCAACTCCTTCAGCAGGAGAAGCCACCAAACACAGTATAAACACATTGCTTAAAATGTTTCTCTACAATTCGTATTCCTTGCATTATAAAGACTGATAATGGTATATTAGTCAAGCTTTTCAACATTTTATGCACATATAAATACAAATCTTAAAACAGATATTCCATTCAATCTTCAAGGTCAAAGAAAAATATGGAGCTTGCACATGGATCTCTTAAGAACTAATTACAAAAAATAAAAAGGGCGAGTTATAGCCCCTAACACTGCAGATTTATCTTAATCATGCTTTCTTTGTTTTAAATTTTTTGAATGTGGATATATAAGATTGTTTTGAGGCTAGTCGATTGTGGCACCCTAATACCAAACATAAGTATGCCCAAGTAAAAATAGATGATAGATCCAATTACTGGAGTATCACAGGGACCTGACCACTTATTAATATAGGGAAGAGGGCATGTTTATATTTTTATACAAGACACTGAAGGAGCCAGGTGGATCACAGAAAGGTTGGTGCGATTTGCAGGAGTTGTTTCCTGGGAAAAGGATGTGCCTGTTGCCAACAATAATGAATTCTGTCCTGATGGTGAATGGAGAGCTGTATTAGGCTTATGCTCCAGACCGACCCTAGTTTCATTCTGCTCAAGAGAGAAGATGTTGTGCAGAGAAACATTTTTAGATACAATGTGACTGGACTTGAGTGATCTGTTAATCAGGGCAATTCTCAAAATCAGGAAGAATGGGAAAAAGAGGACTGACTATGGGTCATTGGTATGAGTCTGGTTTACAGCAGACATATTTGGAAGCACTCTATAGATACTCTTGTGAGGCCCTGTAACTGCCTATGCATATTCTTCTTATGCTTTGTTGTTTGGAAATGTTAACATTTTTACATAAGATCCAAACTTTAATGCTTCTTACCATCAACTTAAACTACAGGTTCTGGTTGTTTGACAGCCTTCTTTTATTATGGTTTCTTTGAATATTTCTCAGGCTTGGTATTTTGATGAAGGGTCATTTTCTACGTAACTTTTATGAAATGTTATAGGACTGGGGATATTACTCTTATTAGGAGCATGTCTCCTACCAGTGATAACTAAGCTGATCTGCATAAGATTAAACTCCAGTGTCTACCCTAGCAGAGGTTGGTAGTCAAAGATAGGTAAGATATCTCTGAAGAATATTCAACCTAAGACAGTGCATGAATGATGGAATTCATTTACCACAGATGAGTAAGAATATATCATTCAAGAAAGAAAACCTAAGACAGGCACACTCTTCTGCTCCATAACTTTTAAGTTATGGTCGTTTCTTTTAAAATATAAAAAAGGAGGAAATGTGGAGAACCATTTCTTGTCAGGATGCTTTATTATTGAGCATATTTTCACCTGGACACAGGAATAGACAGGACATGTTGCTAAGTTCACTTCCTTTTGTTTGTGACAGTTGGCAGGATGCTTTTGTCAAGTTGACTTTCTTTTGTTTGTGTGAGGATCACACAGACAGGTAGTCAAGGTGAAAAAGTTTGACTCCTTAATGAACTTCATTGTATGAAAGTGCTTTGTTCTGACTATCAAAAGGGACTGTGGAATAAACTGAGTGCCTAATTTCTACTAGAAGCCCTCTCAAACAGATCCCATGTGCAGTGTCTTGCTTTTGTTTTTAATTTTCTTTCAATTCTCACTTCCCACTCAAAAACTGTTCAACACTTCCTTCACGCTCTGTCAGACTTCCTATGAGCAGCCAGTCTAGGACCTCCCCATTCATGGTCCTTGGTTGGAGTATCAGTCTCTGCAGAACCCTTTGGCTCCAGGTTTCACTACAAATAACATAAAGTGCCTTGGGGTGACTCTAACCAAGCAAGTGAAAGATCTGTGTAAAAAATAAACAAAACAAACAAACAAAAAAATCAAGTCTCTGAAGAAAGAAACTGAAGAAGACATCAGAAGATGTTCATGGATTGGTAAGATTAGCATAGTGAAAATGACTATCTTACCAAAAGCAATCTACAGATTCAATTCAATTCCCATCAAAATACCAACACAATTTTTAAAGAACTTGAAAGAACAATTCTCAATTTCAGATGAAACAAACAAACTAACAAACAAATACAACAGAGTAGCTAACATAATCCTGTTCAATAAAAGATCTTTAGGAAGTATCTCCATCCCATATTTCAAGATGTAGTGTAGAGTAACAGTAATAAAAACAGCATAGTATTGGCATAGAAACAAGACTGATAGATCATTGGAAGTAAATCAAAGACCCAAAAATAAACCCCCAAACCTTCCCAAACTTAGTTTTTTACAAAGTAGCCAAAACCAAACAATGGAAAGAAAGATATTATCTTGAACAAATGGTAGTGGTCTAATAGGATGTCTACAAATAGAAAAATGCAAATAGACACATATTTATCACCCTATGCAAAAGTAAAGTCGGAGCAGATCAAAGGCCTCAGCGATAAAACTAGACAAACTAAATCTGTTAGAAGAAAAAGTGGGGAAGAGTCTTGACCTCATTGCCACAAAAAAAACAACTTCTTGAAGAGAAGATAAACAGCACAGTCTCTAAGATCAACAATCAATAAATGGGAACTTATGAAACTGAAAAGCTTGTCATCAGATCAAAATAGCAGCCTACATACTGGGAAAAGATCTTCACCAACCCTACATCTGAGGGCTAATATCCAGAACATATAAAGAACTAAAGAAGTTAGATACCAACGAACCAAGTAACCCAATTGAACACGGGGTACAGAGCTAAACATAGAATTCTCAACAGAAGAATATTGAATGACAGAGAAACACTTAAAGAAATGTTCAAGGAACTTAGTCATAGGGGAATGCCTATCAAAAAGATCCTGAGATGCCATCATACACGCATCAGAATGGCTAAGTTCAAAAACTCAAGGGATGATCATGCTGGAGATGTTGTGGAGAAAGATCACTCCTCCATTGCTGGTGGGAATTTAACCTTGTACAATCACTTTAGAAATCAATCTAGGTCATTCTCAGATAATTAGGAATAGTGCTAGCTAAAGATCCAGCTATACAACTCCTGGGCATATACCCAAAAGATGCCCTACCATTCAATAAGGACATTTATTTAAGTATGCTCATAGCAGTTTTGTATGTAATAGGCAGAATCTGGAAACAACTTGGATGTCCCTGAAGGGAAGAAAGGATACAGAAAATATGGTACTTTTACACAGTGGAATACTACTCAACAACTAAAAATAAGAAAGCCGTAAAATTGCTGACAAGTGGTGGGAACAAGAAAAGATCTTCCTGAGTGAGGTAATCCAGAAGCAGAAAGACAAATATGGGATATACTCACTTACAAGTGGATATTAGTCATATAATATAAACATACTAAAATCTATAATTCTAATATAGCTAAACAAAAAGAGGGCAGTAAGGAAGAGACTGAAACCTCACTCAGAAGTGCAAACAGGATAGACATCAGAAGTTGGAAAAGACAAGGAACAGGACAGGAGCCTTCTATAAGGGACCTCTGAAAGACTCTACCCACCAGTGTATATCGAAGGAGATACTGAGACTCATAGCCAAACTTTGGGCAGAATGCTGGAAACCTAATGGAAAAAGATAGAAAGACCAGGAGGGGGCAGGAACACGACAAGGAGGTCAACAAAACCCAAAAATAGAAGTTTTGTGAACACTGCCAAGGGAAAGAGCAGGTCACCGATGCCCAGGAGTTGTATAGCTGGATCTTGAGCTAGCACTATTCCTAATTATCTGAGAAAGCCCTAGATTGATTTCTAAAGTGGTTGTACAAGGTTAAATTCCCACCAGCAATGGAGGAGTGATCTTTCTCTGGCACCAAAGTTTGTTTGATGTTTATTTATATATGAAATAAGGGAAGGAAGAACTCATTGCTAAGGAGGTACCTTGGGTGGTTTTAAGTTTTGACTGATAGATGTAAGTCATGTAAGCTGCTCCTTATTGTAAAATTTTCATTTCTTTTCCAAAGTATACATTCTTAATATCTGTGGAGAATTTTTTTTTGCCTAAAATTAAATTAAAAATTACACTTGGAATTTTTAGCTCAGCATTGCAAATCTTGGGCCTGTTTGCTAAGATATCTGATTACTAAGACTTGGCATTTTGTGCTTACGAAAATGAGAAATATATTTCTAACTGTTTATGTCAAACACATTTAGACAGCATGCAATAAGTGAAGAATGGTAGGTTTTGTGATCTGTGGATAACTTTGCATTCCTTTCTTTTTGTTTGTTTTATTATTTATTATGATTTATTCACCTTACATCTTGCCTGTAGTCCACTCCCTCATCTCCTCCCAATATCACCCTGCCTCCCTCTTCTTCCCCTTTCCCCCCCACCAAGTTCATTGATAGGGAAGGTCCTCCTCTCCTGCTATTTGACCCTAGCCTAAGAGGTCTCATCAGAACTGGCTGCATCTTCTTCCTCTGTGGCAAGAAAATGCTGCCTCCCACAGGGATGTGATCAAAGAGCCTTCCTCTGAGTGCATGTCAGAAACAGTTCCTGATCCTCTTACTAGGGCAACAACATGGAGACTGAGCTGCCTATGGTCTACAGTGACCAGGGATCCTGGTCCTCTCCATGCATATTTCTTGGTTGGAGCATTGGTCCCTGCAGAGACCCCCTCCTCCCCAGGCTCAAATACTTTTTTGGCTCTGTTGGTCTCCTTGTGGAGCTCCCATGCCCACTATGTCCTTCTATCTTGACTTTCTTCTATAAGATTCCCTGTACTCTTCTTAAAGCTTGACTACGAGTCTCAGAATCTGTTTCTATACCCTGCTGGGCAGTCTTTCAGAGGCTCCCATATGGGAGTCTCCTGTCCTCTTCCCTCTCTTCTCCTACTTCCAATGTCTATCTTGTTTGCCCTACGAAATGAGGATTAAGTCTCTTCCCTAGAGTCCTTCTTGTTCCTTAGCTTCTTTAGGACTATAGATTTTAGTATGTTTATCCTATATTATATGGCTAATATCCCCTTATAAGTGAGTATATATCCCATGTGTGTCTTTCTGTTTCTGGGTTATCTCACTTAGGATGATCTTTTCTAGATCCATTCATTTGCCTGCAAATTTTATTACTTCCTTGTTTTTAACTGTGGAAAGTATCCCATTGTGTAAATGTACCAAACTTTCTGTATCCATTCCTCAGTTGAGAGACATCTAGGTTTTTTCCAGATTCTGACTCTTACAAATACACTGCGATGAACATAGTTGAGCAAATGTCCTTGTGGTACAGTTGAGCATATTTTGTATATATGCCCAGAAGGGGTAGAGTGCGATAGTGGATAGTGAGGTAGCACTATTGCTAACTTTCTGAGAAAGCGCCAGATTGATTTGCACAGTGGTTTTACAAGTTTACATTCCCAACAGCAATGGAGAATGTTTTCCCTTTCTCTACATCCTCTCCAGCATGTGTTGACACTTGAGTTTTTGAACTCAGCCGTTTTGATGGGTGTAAGGTAAACTCCCAGGGTGTTTTTGATTTGTAGGTGCATGATGACTACAGATTTTGAGCAATTCTTTAAGTGTTTCTCTGCCTCTTGATATTCCTCTTTTAAGAATTTTGTTTAGCTCTGTACCACATTCTAAATCAGAATACTTGATTTGTTGCTGTTTAACTTCTTGAGTTCTTTATATATTCTGGATATTATCCCTCTGTCAGATATAGAGTTGGTGAAGATTCTTTCCGAGTCTGTAGGATGTTATTTTGTTCGAATGACAGTGTCCTTTGCTGTACAGAAGTTTTCTGTTTTATGAGGTCCTATTTATTTGTTGTTGATCTTAGAGCCTGTGCTGTTGGTGTTCTCTTCAGGAAGTTGTCTCCTCTGCTAGTGAGTTCAAAGCTCCCTACTCCCCTTTTTCTTCTAACAGATTTAGTGTGTTTTATGATTTTATGATTGTGATCTTTGATCTGCTCGGACTTTGGTTTTGTGCAGGGTGGTATATATGGGTCTATTTGCATTGCTCTACATGTAAACATCCAGTTAGACCATCACTGTTGTTTTAAAGATGTTAGCTTCAAAAATATTATTTATGGTATGATTTTGGCTTCATCAAGTATCCATAGGAGTGTGGTTGTGTTTCTGGGTTTTATATGTGATTCCATTGATTTACCAGTCTGTTTCTATGCCAGCACCATGTCATTTTTAATACTCTTGCTCTATAGTACAGCTTGAGATCATGGATGGAGATACCACCAAAAGATTTTTTATTGTGCAGCGTTGTTTTAGCAATTCTGTTTTTATTTTTCCATATGACATAGATAATTGTTCTTTCAAGTTCCGTAAAGAATTGTGTCTGTATTTTGATGGGAATTGCATTGAATCTGTAGATTGCTTTCGACAGGATAGGCATTTTCACTATGTTAATCCTACAGATCCATGAGCATGGGAGATCTTTCCATCTTCTGATATCTTCTTCAATTTCTTCCTTCAGAGACTTGATGGTTTTTTGTTTGTTGGTTGGTTGGTTTTTTGTTTGTTTGTTTTTCACACAGACCTTTCACTTGTTTGGTTAGAGTCACCCAAGGCTGCTTTGAAGGGTTTTGTCTCCCTACTAACTTTCTCAGCCCATTTGACTTTTGTATACTGGAGGGCTACAGAATTTTTTTTTTTTTTTAGTTAATTTTCTATCTAGCCAATTTGCTGAAAGTGTATATAAGCTGAAGGAGTACTTTGGGAGAATGTTTTGGATCACTCATGTATACTAACATATCATCTGCAAATAGTTATATTTTAATTTCTTCCTTTCTGATTTGTATCCCCTTGATCTCCTTTTGTTGTGTTATTGCTCTAGCTAAGACTAAAAGTACTATGTTGATTAGATATGAAGAGAGTGGGAAGCCTTGACTTGTCCCTGATATCAGTGGGATTGATTTAAGTTTAGCTTCCTTTAGTGTGATGTTGGCTATAGGCTTGCTGTATATTGTCTTTACTATGTTTGGTTATCTGCCTTTTATCTGATCTCTACTTGACTTTAAACATGACTGGGTGTTGGATTTTGTCAAATTCTTTTTCAGTATCTAAGGATCTTGTGTTTTTTTGTTCGTTTTGTTTTGTTTTCATTCAGTTTGTTTATATGGCATATTACATTAAGGGGTTTCCGTATATTGAACCACCCCTGGATGACTGGGTTAAAGCCTACTTGGTCATGGGGGATGATATCTTTGATGTGTTCTTGGATTCAGTGTGCTAATATTTTTTTAATATTTTTGTTTCAATGATAATAAGAGTTACAAGTCTGAACTTTTTTTTTTTTTTTTTTTTTTTGTTCTTTGTGAGGTTTTGGTTTCAAGGTGACTGGCCTCACAGAATGAGTTTGGTAATGTTCCTTCTGTTTCTGTTTTTTTTTTTTTTTTTTTTGTGTGTGTGTGTGTGTGTGTGTGTGTGTGTGAGATAGTTTGAAGATTATTAGAGTTAGCTCTTCTTTGAAGAACTGGTAGAATTCTGAATTCTGCACTGAAACCATCTAGCACTTTTTTTTTTTTTTAAGGGATACTTTCATATCTGATTCTGTTTCCTTTGGGGATATATGATTATTTCATTTATTTACCTGATCTTGACTCTACTTTGGTAAGTGGAATCTATCAAGAAATTTTTCCATTTCAATTAGATTTTCAAATTTTGTGGCATATAGGCTTTTAAAGTAAGACTAATGATTCTTTGGATTTCCTCACAGTCTGTCCTTATTTACTTTTTTTTTTTTTTCATTTCTGTTTTTGTTGATTTGAATAGTGTCTCTCTGCATTTTAGATACTTTGGCAATGGGTTTGTCTATCTTGTTGATTTTCTGAAAGAACCAGCTCTTGGTTTCATTGATTAATGTAATTGTTTGTTTTGGTTCTTATTTATTGATTTCAGCCTTGACTTTCCTTATTTCCATCTGTCTACTCTTCTTAGGTGTGTCTGCTTCCTCTTCTTCTTTTTTTTTTTTTTCTGGTGCTTTCAGTTGTACTGTTAAGTTGCTTGTATTAGATGACTCAAACTTACTCATTAAGACACTTAGTGCAATGAAATTTCCCCTTAGCATTACTTTCCTTGTGTCACATAAGTTTGGGTAAGTTGTTCAAGTATTTTCATTGAATTTTAGGAAGTCTCTGATTTAGGTATTTTTTTCCCTTACCCACCTATTGCTTAGTACACATTTATTTTAGATGTCACACATGCATAGGTTTGTTTTTATTAATTACATTTTACTCACTTTGTATCGCCCCTGTGGTTCCCTCCCTCCTCCTATCCCAATCCCTCCCTTCCTTAACCCTTTCCATGCATGCCCCTCCCCGAGTCCACTGATAGAGGAGGTCTTCTTTTCCTTCCTTCTGATCCTAGTCAATTAGGTCTCATCAGGAGTGGCTGCATTGTCTTCTTCTGTGGCCTGGTAATGCTGCTTTCCCCTCGGGGGGGGGGGGGGGGAGGAGTAATTAAAGAGCAGGCCAATCAGTTCATGTCAGAAACAGTCCCTGTTCCTATCACAATGGAACACACTTGGATACTGAATTGCCATGAATTACATCTGTGCAGGAGTCTTAGGTTATCTTCATGCATAGTCCTTGGTTGGAATAGCAGTCTCAGGAATGACACCTGTGCTAAGATTTTTTGGTTCTGTTGCTCTCCTTATGGAGTTCCTTTCCTCTCCAGATCTTACTGTTTCCCACTTCTTTCCTAAGATTCCCTGCACTCTGCCCAAAGGTTGCCAAATCCAAGTGGATCAAAGACCTCAACATAAAACTAGACACAGTAAACCAGTTAGAAGAAAAAGTGGGGAATACCCTTGAACTCATTGGCATAGGAGACAACTTCCTGAACAGAACAGAAACAGCACAGGCTCTAACTTCAACAATCAATAAATGGGACCTCATGAAACTGAAAAGCTTCTATAAAGCAAAGGATACTGTCCTCAGAACAAAACGACAGTCTACAGATTGGGAAAAGATCTTCACCAACCCTATATCTGACAGAGTGTTAATATCCAGTATATATAAAGAACTAAAGAATTTAAACAGCAAAAAATCAAGTAATCCAATTAAAAAATGGGGTACAGAGCTAAACAGAGAATTCTCTGCAGAGGAATATCAAATGGCAGAGAAACACTTAAAGAAATGCTCAACCTCATTAGCCATCAGGGAAAGGCAAATCAAAACAACCCTAAGATTTCACCTTACACCCATCAGAATGGCTAAGATGAAAAACTCAAGAGATTACACATGCTGGAGAGGTTGTGGAGAAAGGGGAACCCTCCTCCACTGCTGTTGGGAATGTAAACTTGTACAACCACTCTGGAAAGCAATCTGGCGCTTTCTCAGACAACTAGGAATAGCGCTTCCTCAAGATCCAGCTATACAACCCCTAGGCATATATCCAAAAGATTCTCAAGTACACAATAAGGACATTTGCTCAACCATGTTTGTAGCAGCCTTATTTGTAATAGCCAGAAGCTGGAAACAGCCCAGATGCCCCTCAGTGGAGGAATGGATGCACAAATTGTGGTATGTCTAAACAATAGAATATTACTCAGCAATAAAAAAAACAAGGAAATCATGAAATTGCAGGTAAATGGTGGGATCTGGAAAAGATCGTCCTGAGTGAGCTATCCCAGAAGCAGAGAGATGTACACGGTATATGCACACTCACATAGACATTTGATATAGGATAAACCTACTAAAATTCATACACATAAAGAAACTAATCAAGAGGCAGGACTCTTGCTAAAATGCTCAATTTCTATCCAGAAAGGCAAAGAGGCTGGACATCACAAGAAGGAGAAAAGAGGGAACAAGTCAGGAGCCTGACACAGAGGACCCCTAAAAAGCAAAAAGCTCTGCCCTGAAGACTATCAATGTAGATACTTTTTTTTAATTTTTGTTGTTGAGGTCATATTATAGATATTTGTGGTGATAGGGTTCGAGGAATTATTTCAGTCTTCTTGTATCTGTTAAGGCTTGCTTTGTGTCTGACTATATGGTCAATTTTGGAGAAAGTTCCATGAGGTGATGAAAAGAAGTTATACTACTTTCTGTTTGGGGAAAAAGTTCTGTAGACATCTATTAGGTCCATTTGATTTAAGACATTTGTAAGTGTCATTATTTCTCTATTTATCTTCTGTCTCAATGATTTGTCCCTTGGTTAAAGTGGGATGCTGAAGTCTCTCACTCTTAAGATATTGGAATTGAGTTTTTTAAGCTTTATGAAAGTTTCTTTTACAAATGCATGAGCCCATGTTTTTGGTGTATAGATATTCAGGATTGTAATGTCTTCATCATGGGTTTTTCCTTTTTTGGAAATGCAGTGTCTCTTCCATCTCTTTTGATTAATTTTGGTTGAAAGTCTAATTTATTAGATATTAGAATATGTACTCCATCTTGCTTCTTGGGTCTGTTCTTTTGAAAACCCTTTTTCAGCAGTTTACTCTCAGGTAGTGTTTGTCTTTGTTGAAGAAGTGTGTTTCTTGAATGAAGTAGAATGTTGAATCCTGTTTTTGCGACCATTCTGTTAGTCTGTGTCTTTTTACTGGAGTGTTAAGTTCATTAATATTGATAGATAATAGTGACCAATGAATGTTATTTTATTTTATTGTGGAGTTGGTGGTGATAATATGTTTGTGTGCTTGTTTACTTTTGTTTTTGTTGTTGTTGTGAAGTTATCAATATTCTGAGTTTTCTTTGTTATAGTGATTTTGTTGGATTTGAGTTTTCTTTCTAGTATCTTCTGTAGGACTGGGTTACTGTGCAGATGTCATTTAAATTTGGTCTTGTCAAATTTCTTTTCTCCATCAATGCTGGTTCAAAGTTTGCTGGGCACAGTATTCTGGGTGAGCATCTGTGGTCTCTTAGTGCCTGCATCACATCCACTCAAGGCCTTCTGGCTTTCATAGTTTTAGTTGAGAAGTCTGGTGTGATTCTGAAAGGCCTACTATAATATGTTACTTGCTGCTTTTGATATTTTTTATTTGCCCTGTAGATTTAGTGTTTTTATTATTGTGTGATGGGAAGAGTTTCTTTTCTGATATTTGGTGTTCTATAAGCCTCTTGTATGTTTAAGGACATATCTTTCTTTAAGTTGGGAACATTTTCTTCTATGATTTTCTTGAAAATGTTTTCTGATCTGTGGAGCCTGGGATATTCTTTTTCATCTATTCCTATTATTCTTAGTTTTATCTTTTCATGGTGTACTTGATTTTTTGGATGTTTTGTGTCAAGATCTTTTATGTCTTTATGTCTTTTTTGAGAAATGTACTGATTTCTTCAATTGTATCTTCAGTGCCTGAGAGTCTCTCCTCTATCTCTTGCATTCTTTTGGTGATGCTTACCTCTGTGTTTCCTCATATTTTTGCTAGGTTTTTCATCTCCAGGAATTTATCAGTTTGTATTTTCTTTGTTGATTCTCAAATAGATATGTCATTCCTGGCTATATCTCAGAAGTCTCTATTATCAGTTTAAATTGGGAACAAATACTTACTGAGCCACTTTGCACTTCAGCCCAGTGACTCTGGAAATGGGATTCAAGCATTGATATCTTTGAAGTTCTTCCCAAGTAATTGTATACACATTCTTGTTAGGGGACTCACATTGATTTAAAACTAAGCACACAAGTGTGGCTTGTTTAGGTGACTGAAATGAACATCGTGATGTAAAAACATTAAAGAATATGAGAAAATAGATCAGTTTTCTAGTCTTATAGAATGTTGAAATTATTTAACTAATTCTTGAAGTTTTCTATCTTTCTCCTTCTTTCTAAAACAATGCCACTAAGGAAATTGTGAAAAAAATTCTAATATTTAAAACTGATACTAGGGTAAGGAACTACCAGTGTAAGATAAAGGTAGTGCACAGGTCCATTTAGATTCCAGTTGGGATTTATCAAATTAGACTCTAATTTTTTTTTGGAGGGGGAAGATTCTAATCACATATGTGTGAGTGGAAACACACACACCCATTGGCGGTTTAAAAGTACTTTGGTAACAATTCACAAGATTTTTTTTTTTTTTTTTTTTTTTTAGCAAAAAGCCTATTGATATTGGTCCCAGAAACACAGTTAGAACTCAGGGCAATGAGACAATAATCATGATGAGGTTTGTTTTTACTTGTTATTTGAGACTGAAATCTTTGTAATTTGTCCTAAACATGTACCTGGTATTTCTTATAGTATTTTATTCTTTTTTGCAGCACACCAACTCAAACAGCTTTTTGGAAACAACTTTCTCTCCAGAGAGCATCCTCTTGCATTTCTTTTCTGTATTTCAGGACCTGAAAACAGCTTAATTCCATGGGGATGAACAGTACATGTGAAAAAAACTTTCAAATAGTTGAAGATTTGACTGGTTGCATTGCAGTCTCTTGGAAAAGATAATTTTATTTCCCTTTTCTTAGTTAAAAAAACATTATTGCACAAGGATTAATAAACTTAATTTTATAGAATTAATACTAGAAATTTATTCCACAAAATCCATGCTTTTAAGTATATCACTAAGGATCTTGCTTCTCTTTGTTTAAATATGTATCTGCTAAAGAGGCATAATACCTGATTATCTCTTCTTTTAGATTTCAGATAACATCAAATCCTGTCAACTATAATAATTCCCTCTATTAATGTCATCTCTAGTTCCCAGTAACTTTCAAGAAAAAAGAAATCTCAGAGCCCTTTGATTAGCACACAGCATTTTGGTTTCCTTCTCATTTTCAAAATACTTCTAAGTGCTCATTCACCACTCTCCTAGCTTGTCTTCCAAACAAAGAGCTGCTAACTTATGTGCTAATTCACCATTAGTATGTATGTGTGCTCTCTGAACTTGATGTTTTATGGCACTGAAATAAATTTTTTATTTTTATTTTTATTTCCCAGGCTTTTAGGCATTCTTCAAGACAAATTGCAAAGTATCTTCTTGAAAAAAATAACTTTTGTGAAGCTAAAGAGATGGCTTAGATTATGGTTCCTAAAATTACAGTGTAGAACTGCAAGTCTTCTATAGACTGTTTGCAACAGTCCTCTTAAGTGAAAGGATATGAGGGAAAGGGGGTAGAAATAAATAAAGATAAACAAGGAAAAAATCAACTATAAGTCAGAAAGTATCACAGAGTTAATCTGGAGAAAGGAGGTTGTATTTTTTGCTAGATGTACGTTGACCAAGTTCTGAGCCTTAGTGTTATGGTGAGGCTAGTTTCCGTGATTGCTTGTTGAGACAATTCTTCAGAGAAAAGATAGAAGCTAGTTATCAACCATACTCAAAATAAATAGAGTAGGCATGTGTTTGTCTATGATGGGTATCAGGAGAAGACTCACACAGATCCCAATGAATAGAATACTATGATGTTTCCCTCTTCATTGTGTTTGATTTTTTATGACCTCCTTAACATTTCCTCCCTTCAGTTCTTTCACTTATACTCATTGACAACTAGAAATGGAGATAGGAAATTATCTAGCAAGGACAATTAATCATAAAATCATCATAAAATAATGATTGTCAATATTTTAAATATTTCTGGTCAAAATTATTACAAAATAGTTAAAAAAATCAAGTCTACATTATCACCATGAAGATACAATTAATAACTTGGAAAGAACATCATAGGTAGAGGTCACTGGATGATTGGACTTAGAACTAGTTCAAAAGGAAAACAAAAGCCTCCATGGTAGGTTTGTGACATTTGACTGAGCAAAGTCAATATGTGTCTGAAATTCATAATCCAGCAAACTTTTTGTTAGTGTAAATGTTCTCAATGACAACATCAAACAAGTATACAAAAACAAAACAAAACAAAAAAGGTCTTCTGCCTTAGAGTCTAGGGAACTGTGTCATATCTTATATTTTAAAAAAAGTAAAGGGGCCAGATTTCCTATGATTAGTAAATAGAAACTAATGTAAATGTGAACTTTATTTTCTCTTATATGAAGCACTAAATTATTATATAAGAGCAGGTGCAACAAAATTGTTTAAATGGTATAGATGATTGCTGAGTATGATGCCTGAGATCTAGATAGTAAAAGACCTTGGTACAGATGCGAGAGAACACGCACACGCGCACACGTGCACACACACACACACACACACACACACACACACACACAAATAAATAAATAAATTGAAAAAGAAAAAAATAAACGTAACATTTTAATGAAATGACAAAGGAAACAGCAGAAATTTTATTTACCTAGTTTATTCATGTGCTACGTTCCTGGTACCTTACTATTATGTTTCTTATTGAGAGATGGTAAACATAGTTTTATCTCTATCCTCATCCATTCCCTTTAATTGTGGAGTAACAATAACAACAATTATCAGGGGATTGAGGTGTAAAGACTGTAAATTCAAGCCCAACCTGAGACTCTGTTTAAAAATTAAAAACAAACAAACAAACAAAACCAAGAAATAGGGACATGGATATGCCTGAATAGTAGACACCTTACTTAGCTTAGCTTGTTTGAGGTTCAGTAGTCAATGGGCAGTGCTGCAAACCTTAAAACATAACAGTTATGTTTCATTGTTAGGTACAATAACTCTGAAGTTAATATCCTTATACAAACTCAGTGGTTAGTAACAGATCTCTCAACCAAGGTATTCTGAAGCAAATGTCGCTATGAAATAGGAGAGACATCATAACACTTGGAATTACCTGTGCATCTTGACTGCTTTATTTTGTGTCTTGGATATGTATTTTATTTTTTATAATAACAATAGATAATGGGGACCTGAATAGTACATTATGTACTTGACAGAGAATATATATAAGTTGTGCACACATAAATTCACAGTGGCTGTGTTTTTGGAGAGAGCCTTGAGGGAGAAGGGCTAATAATGCTCCACCCTCTAGCACAGCAGTGGATTTTGTTAAACCCAAGCACAACTAGAAGCCATAACTGGTAGTTAATGGATTAAGAAGGGAAGTGCATAAATTTAGGAGGGAGACATTTGGCAGAGTTTGGGACAGGTTTGATTGGCGGCAGTGGGAACTGGTTATTTTCAAAGTTCCTTATATGCATTAATTAAATAATGAATAAATAAAAATATGATTAAAAATTCCATGAGATCGATTTGCCTTCACTTCAGAAAAATTACAAGTTGTTGTTGATAAAATCACTTGAACATAATTAATACAATAAGTAACATATCAAAGTTTAGTACTTCTTTAATCACTTGAGATTCTAAGCTGAATAGTTTCTACAATGCTTCATACTCTCTCAGACTCCTGTTTGGTTTAAGAATCCCTGTTTGAGACCTTAATTCAATTTTTTTGACATACTCCCTGTCAGTAAGCAACATTCGCCTGGTAAATAACACCCCTCTCTTTGCCAAATGTACAATATCTTTGTTACCCTTATAAATCATAAATATAAAAGTGACATATCAATACCTAGAATGTCTTAATATTTTCCTCAGAAACAATAACAGCTTATATCTCACTTTGCCATCTTTCCAGGATCTCTATTTACAAAAATGTTCATGTCAACTTATATGTCAATTGCATCATTCTTCTCTTGTCCATGTAGCTATATGAAGTACATACCAATTATTGTTGATAGTTCTATTTGGGGCTCTAATAAAATGGACATACGCCATCAAATATCCTGTGGTACCTCTATGTTGAAAATTAAGATTATCATCAGAAATTCTTGTAAAAATTTCAATAGGGGTTGTCAAGTCAGACTTAAACAGTAATCAGTGCAGAAAGTCTATGGTACAATGGAGGTTCAGCTATACTCCTTTAACTCTAACTATAGCAATGCATGAATAGGAATCTACTTAACTGTAATGACAGCCTCACAGAAAACAAAAGTTGTGTTGGTCCTCCTCCCAAGGGTCCTGCTCATGTCAGAGAGGTCCAAGCTGAGGTGGTAAGAGACACCAGAGTCACTACACAGACATTGGAAGTTGGGTGAAAGAGATCTGAGGTGAGCAGATGCAGATTCACTTATTCCCAGAAGAGAGAGCACATTATATAGCTTTGGGTGACCAATCAGGTTCTTGCACACCATCTCTGAGCCAACCATTGGTTGGCATCTTTGGACAGGCTCTCCAAAGTCAGGCTATTCACCATCTGCCTGACTACTTCTGCAGTCCTATCAGCGGAAGTCGCCCCAGGCCGTAAGCTCCAATGGTCCCTTACCAGGAATGCCCACATGTTTTGTTGTTGTTCTATTATGACCTTGTGAGATGGGATCCTTTGCTTGGTCATTGTTGTCCCCAGGCCTCACAGGAATCACCTTAAGGACTGGTGCCTGTATTAGGTTGCCCCACCTCTTGGGGGTCTTACCAGTTACTGGCCATCTGTCTTCCTGATGAGTACTTTCTTATGGTTACTCTGTCACATAGGAGATTTTTTCAGGGCAACGTCTTATTAGTCAGACCCCTAGAGATGGCAGTTGAGTAACTGGGTAGATTAGAGAGGAAGTGGTATAGAGGGAACCGAACAGGAGTGGGAGACAACAGATAGGATGTCATATGTAACATCCCAAAGTTGGTGCCAAAGCTGTTGGTAAGTAGCTCCATAAAAGTCACTCGCCTGTGTGATTTTTTCAGAGGGGCATTCCCTTCTGTCCAGAAGGGCTCATCATCACCATCAGTCACTGGACACCCATTTCAGGGGCTGGAATCCAGATGGGTATTTATGAGGTCTCTGGAAAAAACACAAGCAAAACCTAGACCCTATGTATGGAGAGGGTATGGTCCCTGCCAGGCATCAGTGAGAGGGTCCCTCCAGTGGGAAGGAGCTGTGGGAATCATAGCAGGATGAGACTCCAGTGTTTGTATGTGGGGGAGGCTCAGGTTGTTGCAAAGATGAGGAAGTTGATTATAAAAAAAAAAAAAAAAAAAGTGTCTCTACTAGTGTCAAATGGGTGTCCTGGGAGTCATAACATCTTTTTTTTTTTTTATGATCAATTCATAGTGGATTCTATTAGTTCTCTTCACTATAGCTTGATCCTGTGGATTACAGGGGTCACAGATAGAGTATTTAATGCCCCAAAAATCATGAATGAATTTAATTGAGCAGAGAAGTATGCAGGGCCATTGTCAATCTTAAGCTCCCATGACACCCCCATAATCAACATAGTTGTTTCAGTGGCCGTAATGGCATGGCCTGCCTTTGCCCCTGAGAAAGCCTGTGCATTGACAAATTGGAATAAGTGTTGACATGAACACATGTAAAGTTACCAAAGCTTGAATGTAACATCTACTTGCCAAACAAATGGAGTTCGGCATGAGTCCACTATGATTAACTCCCTGTGGTTCAAGAGGGTCCAGTGGTACCAGAGGGCCACTAACTTTACAGGCATGGGACAGATGTCTACATTATTCCAAAGACGGATCAGGGAATAGAGTGTGAAAGCTGGAGAGGGACAGGTAGATTCTATGCTGCAGGCTCCTTGCTTGTTCTATGAAGGCAAGTGCCACTGAGGCAATAAGCTTGTCCACTTAGCTATTCCTCTTAGCATTCCTCTTGGCTATAGTACCAGGGAGCTCCATATGGGACCATACATGCTTGATAAATGATGGATATTGTTTGTTATCCAGCATGATTTTTAGGACACTGATTATGTTGTCAATGGGAAGAAGGAAAGACTGAGGCATGTATGTCAGAGCAGCACCTTGACCATTTGTATAGCATAATTGCTGTCAGAGAAGACATTAAGGGGCTCCTTCCGGGAGAGTTCCAGAGCCTTGAGAACAGCTAGAAGTTCTCCCAAAAGGACTAAGTGTGGGTTTGGAAACTTCTGATTTGAATCTGGCTGGTTAGGTCTCTGGAGGACAACCCCCCTCAAAAGATTTGTTGATATTGGTGAACGCCAAGGTGGCTTGTGAAATGGGGCATCCAGAAGGTCTAGAAAATAGTGTGCCTTCTAGGCACAGGAAGGTAAAGTATTGCAAAAGTTTGTGGGCCAGAAGATGGTTACCATTGTTGTTGGGGTATTCTGACATTAGGCTATGGAAGAGGGAATAATGTCAAAACAGGAACTGAATTTCCAACAAAGGGAGCAGAAGGATATTATTGGAGGGCTCCGTGCTAAAAATTTTGTCATTATACTTCCATGTTTTGATGACAAGCATAAGAAGAAGATCAGTCTATGGGTACATGACCAAGAGAAGTGAGTCCAATAAATAGTTTGATCATTGTGTCAGGCAATGGCCAATGGAGCCTCTCTGATGCAGGGGAAAATATTAAGGATGGGGGTCCTGGGATCATATCTCCCAGGTGAGAGGAAGAAGAGAGAGCTTGTTATTTTATGGGGCAATTTTAGTGCAGGACAGTCCAGAGAAAGGATCAGAAGCATGTCACAAAAGGTCAAAGAGAGACAGAAATTTGGCTGACAGAATAGGAAGAAAAGGCCTGAGCCAATTAAGTTGACTATAGAGTTTTGGGGAATTGGTAAGAAAATATGACCCCATCAGGGGTGAGAGGTTTGATCTCAGTGGCAATCTTATATCCCAGGAAGTTAAAAGGGGGCAGGGTTTGGATCTTCTCATTAGCAACTATAAGGCCAAGGCTCTCAGGATCTGAGACTAATATTTTTAGTAAATTCAAAAGGGAATCTTTGGAGGGATGTGCAAGTAACAAGTCTTTTATATGGAACAACCAGGCAATGAAGCTGTACTTTCACTGTGTCCAAGGAGACAAATCATTGGTAGATGGAGGTGCTATTTTTCTTGTGCTGGGTCAGAACCATCCATTGATGTCTTGTGGTGTGCACATTATAACTGTGTTTCCACACTGTGAATATGAAATAGGGCTGGTCTTCAATAGAGACAGGGATGGAAAGAAACAATCCTTAATGTCCATGATGGTTACTCAGTAGTGAACACAGATGGCCGCTGGATGTGGGAAGCCAGTTTGGAAGAAGCCTATCTTAAGCATTTGTTTGTTAGTTTGTCTAAGATCCTGAAGGAGGCTATATTTACCAGATTTCTTCTTAATAACAAAAACAGGGGAATTTTGTGGACTGGAAAATGGCTCAATATGGACAAATAAAAGTTGTTCCTGCAGGAGTGGTTTGAGAATGGAAAGTTTGTTTTCCAGCATAGGCCATTGTTTAATCCAGGTGAAGTCTGAAGTGTTCCATTAGAGTGGCAGTGGGTCAGGATATGGAAGAACAGTAGCTCTTCGGATAGGGGTGTGAGATATTGGGTTGAGGAAGGGGATGGGGACTTCCAGAAAGGCCAGAGGCATCATGGGCCATGATATCATCATGAAAGACATGATCCTCTGTGGTCACAACAACATCAATGGTAGTGAAGAAGTCTCAGCCCCATACAGTATTGGGGACCTCAGTTACCAAAGGAGAAAGGAGGCCCATGTTCTAGTCATGGTCTTTAATTCTAACCAGGTGTTTGACCTGGCATGTGGTTTGTAAGCCACTAACTCCCTTGATATTGGGGCCAGGTCTATAGGACCAATGGATGAGGCAGGAGGCATCATTAGAAGAGACAATGGTAGTATCTTCCCAGTGTCCACAATGCATCTGATCTAAATTCAATCTAGGAACACAGTCATTTGAGGGAAATTATCAAAGATGGGAAATGGCCATTAAATGTTGAATTTTCCCTCTTACTGGTAGGGCTGAGGGTTGCCCCATGGGAAAATTTAAAGGAGGGGCAGATCTTCAGTCTTTAGTCCAATGATAGCCTTTGCATCATCAAGGGCATGGTTTCAGGGTTGGGGGTATAAGGCTTTTATTGGGCAGGTGGGTTGAAAATGACCCAGCCGGCTGAAACCTCACATGATTTTTGAGATGGTTGTTTGTCAATAGCCAGGGTCTGCAAAGTTGCCACAAGAACCTCGAAGTGTGCCATTATGGGGTTAATATCTTTGGCACAGTGATCCACTTGTGGATATCTTCATTTCTATAATGACATTTCAGAGTGCAGTGGATGCTCCTTCCCAAGCAAGTGGGTTAATCTGAGCCTCTCTAAATGGACCATAGGAGGGACGTCTGTCTACTCACTCCAATCAAAATAAGGGGAGTCCACACCAGACTCTAGGATCACTCTCTGAATGAGGGCCAAATTGGCAAGTGGGGTGGAGTACCAGGGTTGAGCCACCCTGACATGTCCAACATTAACAGGGTAGTCCTCAGCTGGAGGGCAGAGTGGTGGAAGTTCCACCCCATGGATATTAGGTGGGGGTTTTTGTGGTTGGTAAGTGAGAGTGAAAGAACAAGGTATGAGAGGGGGAGCTGTAAGAGGAAGAGGGAGGTGTTGTACCATGGGGGAGTGATAACAGTGGGGTTCTGCCCACAGATAGGTGGTGGAAGGCTCAGGTTGGGTTTGGGCTAAAAGAATCTGAGGTGATTCTGGTCTTGTGGGGGAAGAATCTACCTCCTTGTTGGGGAAGTTGAAAGGAAGGCCAGAGAAAAATTAATGGTAGTAGAGTATTACCCATAGTGGGTAGGTGGAGGGGGAATGAAACATGGAGGAAAAAGAGGGGTGGAGAGAGCAGCACACTCACCCACATGCAGCCAAAAAATACACAGGCAGGGGCTCCACAGCCACCCGTGAGCAGGCTAGAAACACTCGAACAGGGGCCAAGGGCACATTTCCCTTGCCAGGAAAACAGTGGTTGTCTTGCCAACACCAAGGGGGCCAAGGCCATGTTTGGTATCAGAAGTTGGTCATCTTACCAACATTCCAGCCCATGTGTGAGGACAGGGGGTTGAAGCCGAAGTGGTGAGAGGAGTGGGAATCACTACACAGAAAATCATAGTTGGGTGAGTGAAATCTGAGAGCGAGCAGATGAAGACTAGTAATCGAACAGCGTTTAGAGAGTTCTTTATATTAATGTGCAGGAAGCAAGAAGAGACTGTGTACCACATAGTCATAGCTCAAGCGTATGAGATCTTAAAGCCTGACTATACAGTGACACACTTCCTCCAATAAGGTCACACCTACTCTATCAATGTCACACCACCTAACAATGCCATTCCTATTAGCCAAGGATTAAAATACCTGAATTAATTTGGCTATTCCTATTCCAGCCACCATAATTTCCCATTTGCTCAATTATGTTCATAGCAGCTTTACTTGCAATAAACAGAATCTGCAAACAACATAGGTATTTCTCAAGCAAGGGATGGATAAAGAAATTGTGGTACATTTACCCAATGGAAAACTACTCAGCAATTAAAAACAGAAAATCATGAAATATGCAGGCAAATGGATGGAACTAGAAAGATCATCCAGAGTGAGGTAACCCAGAAGCAGGAAGACACACATGGCATATACTCACTTATAAGTGGATATTAGACATATAATATAGGAGAAATATACTAAAATCTGTAGTCCTAAAGAAGCTAAACAAGGAGGACCTTAGGGAAGAGGCTTGATCACTATACAGTAGGGCAAACAGTATAGACATTGGAAGCAGGAAAAGACAAGGAACAGGACAGAGGCCTATTACAGAGAGCCTCTGAAAGAATCTACTGAGCAAGGTATTGAAGCAGATGCTGAGACTCATAGCCAAAATTTGCGTAGAGTGTAGGGAGTCTAATTGAACAAGGGGGAGATAGAAAGACCTAGAGGGGAAAGGAACTCCACGAAGTGACCAACAGAGTGAAATATTCTGGGCCCAGGGGTGCCTGCAGATACCAATGTGACCACTAAGGACCAGGCATGGAGAGGACTTAGACCCCCCTGCTCAGATGTAACTGATTGGCATCCCAGGCTCCATGTGGGTTCCATAAGTAAGGTGAGCAGGGGCTGTCTCTTTCATGGACTCAGTGTGTGACTCCTTGATCACCTCCCCCTGGGTAGGTGCAACCTTGCCAGGCCACAAAGAGGATGCAGCCAGTACTAATGAAACAGAACAGGCTATGGTCAGATAGTAGGGAAGGAGGCCCTCCTCTATCAGTGGACTAGAGGAGGGGCATAGGAGAAGAGGGAGGGAGAGTAGGATTGGGAGGAGATGTGATGAGGAAGGGGGCTACAATCAGAATACAAAGTAAATAAACTTTAATAAATAATAAATCAATTAAAATGTTAGAAAAAAAGATATATAACTAACTGCTCCTGCTTCAGCTCCGTGGCTTCCAGGACACTGCCATGCTTCCTATCATGATGATAAACTTCTGAAATTGTAAGCTAGCCACAATGAAATGTTTTTGTTTATAAGAGTTGCCTAGATCATGGTGTCTCTTCACAGCAATAGAACCCTAAAATGGAATTTGGTACCAAGGACGAGGGTATTGCTGTCATAGGCCTGACCATGCCTCATTTGTAAGATTTTGGAATTTTGGGTTAGGAAGTCAGTAAAATGCTTTAAGTGTTCTTTAAAGGGTAATTCTAGTAGGAATATGAAAGACATTGGTGCTGACGGTAATATGAACTGTGGGGGCCTGGCTCAAGAACTTTCAGTGAAGAAGACTGTTAGTAGGTGAACAAGAGATTGTTCTTGTAATACTTTTGGCAAAGAATTTGTTTGTTTTTTTGCCATTGTCTGAAAAGTTTGTCTCAGTGTAAAATGAAATGTTTGGGATTAATTGCTTTGGCAAAAGTAATCTCAAAATAGCCTAGTATAGACTCTGTTGTGTAGTAACTATTGTTTTAACTTTTTCTTTTAATTTTAATTTTTATTCTCTACTCCTCAATGAAGAGGGGCCTACCCCCTACCCATCCACATCGCAACTGGGTGCCTCTTTTTTCCCTGTGACCTACTAAGGTAGCCCTGCCAGGGAAAATCATCAAGCACTTAGCTTGATGTCAGAGTCATCCCCCATTCCCTTTAGTAGGGAGCTTATTTGAGGACCAAGATGTCCATCAGCTACTTCTGTGTAGGGGGCCTAGGTCCAGTCCATGCATGGTCCTTCGTTGGTGCTTCAGTCTCCAAAGCACCCCCACCCCAGTCATAGTTATTTAGTTCTGTAGGTTTTCATGTATAACTCCTGTCACCTCTTGATATTTCTATCTTTCCCCTCACCTCCACAATACTCCCTGTGTTCCACCCCCTGATAGGTTGTGGTATCTGCATCTGTTTCCATCAGCTGCTGGGTGAAACAACTCAGAGGACAGACATGCAAGGCTCCACAATGTATGTAAATTAGAGAACCACTGATCATGTCAGGGTTTGCTTGTATTTCATGGGATGTGTCTCAGTTTTGGCCAGTCATTCGTTAGACATTCCTTCAATCTCTGCTTTGTTTTTGTCTCTTCACATCTTGTAGGCAGGATAAATTTTAGGTTGTAGTTTCTGTTGGGGGTTTGATGTTCCCCTCCTTCCATTAGGATATGTGTCTAGTTAGAGGAGTATCTCTTCAGTCCCTTTGACCTCTGTTACTAGTAGTGTCAAGTCCCCACCCAAGGTTTCTCTTCTCTCTGTAAGCCGTCTTTCTTAATGCCAAGGTCTGATACTGACCCTCATTTCTCTCCATGCTCCCTCTCTTACCTTGTTTCCTTGCTTCAACCACTTCCTCTGTTTATTCTATTTATTTTAATGAGTGGGAGTGAGGCATCCTGCTTTGACTCCTCCTTGTTACTTATCTCCTTTGGGTCTGTGGCTTGAGTTACATTTATCCTGTAGTATATGCCTAAAATCTACAAAAAAGTGAGTGCATATTATATGTATATTTCTGGATTTGGGTTACCTCACTCAGGATGATCTTTTGTGTCTAGTTCCATCCATTTGCATGCAAATAGTATGGTTTCCTTGTTTTGAATAGATGAATAAATTGCATTTTGTAAATGTACAACAATTTCTTTATTCATTCTTTGGTTGAGGAACATACAGGTTTCTTGATATAATGTTCTTGTGGAATATATACAATTTATTATTGTTCATTCAAATGCAAATTTGTCTACCCACTATCTGGTTTCAATCCAGACATTGCATTTTAATGGTTATTCTAAACATCACCTGTTCTCAAGTTTGTATAAACATGCTACCATTTGTTCTCTGTATTGCCAATCATCCAATGCTGAGCTATGGAGTGAATAGGGTGGGACATCATGTTCTCAAGGGATGAGAAAGAAGTGAGTGGGAGAAAGGTTGAGGGAGAGATCTGAAAGGAGAGGACTTGGAAACCCCAATAGAGATGAACCAGACCTAAGGTATGACCAAAAAGCAAGTGTAATGTGGGATGTCTAAATGGAAGGAATCTACATGGGCTTGGAGGGTTAGGATGCAGTAATTATTAGCCAGCATTGTGCTCTAGGTTAATTAAATGAATTCTAGTCTCTGTGTGGTGATTTGAGTAGACAGCTGGTTTAGGAATCACCACTGTTTAACTAAAAGATCAATCAGTAATAAATTTTAATAATCAGCAACATAGGTTGTTTTCAGAATCTGGTTATCATGAATAAAGTTTCTATGAACATAGTTGAGCAAGTGTCCTTGTTGTATGATGGGGATCTTTTGGGTATATACCCAGGAGTGGTATAACTGGGTCCTACGGTAAACCTATTTCCATTTTTTTCTGATACAGCTCCAGATTGATTCCTAAAGAGGTTGTACAAGTTTGTATTCCCACTAGCAATGGAGGAGGATTCCCTTTCTCCACATCCTCACCAGCAAGTGCTGATTCTTGAGGTTTGTTTGTTTGTTTGTTTGTTTGTTTTAATCTTAGCCATTCTGATGGGTGTAACTCGTGGTCTTTCTTGTTTCTGATGACTTAGGATATTGAACGTTTCTTTAAGTGCTTCTCAGGCATTCAATTTTCTTTGGCGGAGATTATTTAGCTCTGTATCCTATTTTTAATTTGTTTTGTTGGTTGGTGTTTGATTTTTTGTATTCTTTATATATTTTAGATATTAACCTTTTGTTAGATGTAGGGTTAGTGAAGATCTTTTCCTGATTCATAGGCTGCCTTTTTGTCCTATTGACAATGTTGTTCACCTTACAGAAACTTTTGAATTTCATGAAATCCCATTTATTAATTGTTGATCTTGGAGCCTAAGCTATTGGTGTGCTGTTCAAGAAGTTGTCTCCTATGCCAATGAGTTCAAGGCTCTTTCCCACTTTCTCTTCTAATAGATTTAGTGAGTCTGGTTTTATGATGTTGTCTTTGATCCACTTGGATGTGTGTTTTGCTCATCATTATAGATGTAGAACTATTTGCATTTTTTCTGCAGGTAGACATCCAAATAAATCAGCATCATTTGTTGGAGATACTCTCTCTCCTTTATTTTTTTTTTTCATTGTATGGTTTTGGAATTAAGGGGGTGCAAAGTTACCAGGCCACAGAGGGAGACAATGCAGCCACTCCTGTTGAGAACTGATAGACTAGCATCAAATGGAAGGGGGGGAAGTCCTCCACTATCAGTGGACTGGGGGAGGGACATGGGTGGAGAAGAGGGAAGGATAGTGATATTGGGAGGGGATGTGGGAAGAAGATGCAGGTGGGATACAAAGTGAATAAATTGTAATTAATAAACACAAAAAATTATTGAAACATCAAATATTTGTAGGTGTGTGGGTTTATTTCTGTTTATTTAAGTTCTATTCCATTGATATACTAGTCTATTTCTCTGCCAGTATCACTGAGTTTTCATTACAGCTTAAAAACAGGCATGGTGATTCCTCCAGAAGATTTTATTGTATAGGATTCTTTTAGTTATTCTGGTTTTCTGTTTGTTTTGTTTTGTTTTTCCATGTGAAGTTGATAATAGGTTTTCAAGGTCTATAATGTATTCTGTTAGTATTTTGATGGGATTTGCATTGAATATGTTGATTGTTTTTGACAAGATGACCATTTTTTCATTATCTTAACCCTTCTGATCCATGAGCATGGGAAATATTGCCATCTTCTGATATCTCCTTCATTTTCTTTCTTCACAGATTTGAAGTTCTTGTCATACAGATTTTTGACTTGTTTGTTTAGAATTACACCAATTATACTTTACATTATTTGTGGCTATTGTAAAGGGAGTTGTTTCTCTTATTTCCTTCTCAGCCCATTTGTCATTTTTTAAAATTTCTTTTTATTATTATTATTATTATTTACATTTAATTAACTCTGTATTCCAGCTGTATCCCTCTCCCTTATTCCCTCCCAATTCCACCCTCACTCCCTCATCTCCTCCCTGTCCCTTTCCAAGTCCACTGATTGGGGAGGACCTCCTCCCCTTTCATCTGACCCTGTTTTATCAGGTATCTGCAATACTGGCCTCAAAGTTCTCCTCTGTGGCCTAGCAGGACTCCTGCTCCCTTGGGGGTTGGGGAGGTCAAAGAGCCAGTCATTGAGTTCCTGTTAGAAATAGTCCTTGTTCCCCTCACTATGGGAAACCAATTGGTTACTGAGCTACCACAGGCTACATCTGAGCAGAAGTTCTAGGTTATATCCGTAAATGGTCCTTGGTTGAATGTCAGTCTCTGAAAAGACCCTGTGCCCAGATATATTTGGTCCTTGTGGAGCTCCTATCTTTTCCCCATCACACTAACTCCCCTTTCTTTCACATGATTCCCTGCACTCTGCTGAAGGTTTGGTTATGAGTCTTAGTATCTGCTTTGATACACTGCTACGTAGAGTCATTCAGAGGCCCTATATGGTAGGCTTCTGTCCTGTTAATTGTTTTCTCTTAAGTCCAATGCACATCCCATTTGTCTTTCTAAGTGAGGATTGATCATCTAACCCTGGGTACTCTTTCCTGTTCATCTTCTTTAAATGTATAGATATCATTATGTTTATCATATCTCATAGGTCTATATAAGTGAGTATATACCATGGGTGTTTTTCTCCTTCTGGGATACCTCACTCAGAATGATCTTTTCATGCTCCCACTATTTGCCTGCAAATATCATGATTTCCTCTTTTTTGATTGCTGAGTAGTATTCCATTGTATAAGAATATCACAATTTCTGAATCCATTCCTCCCTTGAGGGACATCTGGGTTGTTTCCAAGTTCTGGCTATTACAAATAAAGCTGCTACAAACATGTTTGAGGAAATTTCCTTTTCCTTGAGCAAATTTTGGCTATATGCCTAGGATTGGTATAGCTGGGTCTTGAGGAAGCACTATTACTAATTGTCTGAGAAAATGCCAAATTGACTTCCAAAGTGGTTGTACCAGTTTATATTCCAACCAGTAATGGAGGAGGGTTCCCCCTTCTCCACAACCTCTCCAGCATGTGTTGTCATTTGAGTTTTTAATTTTAGCCATTTTGATTGTTGTAAGGTGAAATCTCAGGGCCGTTTTGATTTGCATCTCCCTGATGGCTAAGGATGTTGACCATCTCTTTAATTGTTTCTCTGTCATTCTATATTCCTCTACAGAGAATTCTCTTTTCAGCTCCATTCCCCATTTTTAATTGGATTACTTGATTTATTGCTTTTTAACTTCTTTAGTTCTTTATATATTCTGGACATCAGCCCTCTGTCAAATATAGGGTTGGTGAAGATCCTTTCCCAATCTGTAGGCTGTTGTTTTGTTCTGACAGCAGTGTCTTTTGCTTTACAGAAGCTTTTCAGTTTCATGAGGTCCCATTTATTGATTGTTGCTCTTAGAGCCTGTGCTGTTGGAGTTCTGTAGAGTAAGTCATCTCCTGTGTCAATGAGTTCTAGGCTATTCTCGACTTCTTCTTCTAACCGATTTAGAGTGTCTGGTTTTACGCTGAGGTCTTTGATCCATTTGGACTTTTGTTTTGTGCAGGGTGATAAATATGGATCTATTTTCATTTTTCTGCATATAGACATCTAGTTGGAGCAACACCATTTGTTGAAGATGCTGTCTTTTTTTCTATTGAATGGTTTTGGCTTCTTTGTCAAAAATCAAGTGTTCATGGGTGTATGAGTTTATTTCTGGGTCTTCTATCGATTCCATTGATCTTCCTTTCTGTTTCTATGCCAATACCATGCAGTTTTTATTACTATTGCTCTGCAGTATAGCCTGAGATCAGGGATTGAGATACCTCCACATGATCTTTTGTTGTACAGGATCGTTTTGGTGCTGCTGGGTTTTTTGTTTCTCCATATGAAGCTGAGAGTCTTTCTTTCAAGTTCTGTAAAGAACTTAGTTGGTATTGTGGTGGGAATAGTGTTGAATCTGTAGATTGCTTTTGGCATGATTGCCTTTTTCACAATGTTAATTCTACCAATCCATGAGCACTGGATATCTTTCCATCTTCTGATATCTTCTTCAATTTCTTTTTTTCAGAGATTCAAAGTTTTTTTTTTTTTTTTTTTTTTTTTTTTTTTTCAAAAAGATCTTTCACTTGCTTGGTTAGAGTCACTCCAAGGTACTTTATGTTATTAGCGGCTATTCTGAATGATGTTCTTTCCCTGATTTTTTTTTTTTCTCGGCCTTTTTGTCTTTGTTATACAGGAGGGCTTCTGATTTTGTTTTTAAATTGATTTTGTATCCTGCCACTTTGCTGAAGGTGTTTATCAGCTGAAGGAGTGCTCTGGTTGAATTTTTGGGGTTGCTCATGTAGACAATCATATCATCTGCGAATAGTGACACTTTGACATCTTCCTTTCTGATTTGTATCCCCGTGATCTTCTTTAGTTGTCTTATTGCTTTAGCTAGGACTTCAAGTACTATGTTGAATAGATATGGAGATAGTGGGCAGCCTTGTCTCGTCCCTGATTTCAGTAGGATTGATTTAAGTTTCTCTCCATTGAGTTTGATGTTGTCTATAGGCTTGCTGTATATTGCCCTTTCTATATTGAGATATGTGCCTTGTATCTTTGATCTCTCTAAGACTTTAAATACGAATGGGTTTTGGACTTTGTCAAATGCTTTTTTGGCATCTAAGGAGATGAACATGTGGTTTTTCTCCTTCAGTTTGTTTATGTAGTGGATTGCATCGATGGATTTCCATATTTTGAACCTCCCTTGCATACCTGGGATGAAGACTACTTGGTCATGTTGGATGTTCTTGGATTTGGTTTGCCAAGATTTTATTGAGTATTTTTGTATCAGTGTTCATAATATAGATCTTAAGTTCTCTTTTTTTGTTGGGTGTTTGTGTAATTTAGGTATCAAGGTAACTGTGGCTTCATAGAATGAGTTTGGTAATGTTCTTTCTGTTTCTATTTTGTGGAATAATTTGGAGAGAATTAGAGTTAGCACTTCTTGAAAGGTCTGGTAGAATTCTGCACTGAATCCATCTGGCCCAGGGCTTTTTTTTTTGGAAGGGAGACTGTTGATGACTGTTTCTATTTCCTTGGGGGGTATAGGACTATTCAATATTTCTACCTGTACAGGAGAGCTGCTGATATTTTGAGCTAATTTTGTATCCTATCATTTTGCTGTAGGTATTTATCAGCTGTAGGTGTTTATCATTTGTAGTCTTTTTGGGGTACCTTATGTATATTTTCATATCATCTGAAAATAGTAATACTTTGACTTCTTTCTAATTTTCATCCGCTTGATCTCCTTTAATTGTCTTAGTGCTGGATCTTGGACTTCAAGTACTACAATGAAGATGTACAAAAAGATTTGGCAGCTGTGCTCTGTGTCTGATTTCAATGGAATTGATTTAAATTTTTCTCCACTTAATTTGATGTTGACAATAGGCTTGCAGTATATTGCTTTATTGTGTTTAGGTGTGTGCTAGTGAATCCATGATCTTTCCAATTCTTTTATCATAAAGGGGTGCTGAATTTTGTGTTTTTGTTTTTTCAGATTGTTTATATGGTGGATTACCGTATATTGAACCGCACTGCAGGCCTAGGATTAAGCCTATTTGATCATGGTGGATGATATTTTTGTTGTGTTCTTAGATTTGGTTTAAAAATATTTTATGAGTATTTTTGCATCAGTGTTCATAAGGGAAATTGGCCTAAATGATAAGAAAACTTTTGGGTATATATGCCCAGGAGTGGTATAGCTGGATCTTGAGGTAGTACTATTCCCAGTTTTCTGAGAGAGTGTCAGATTGATTTCCAAAGTTGTTCTGATTTGCATCTCCCTTATGGCTAAGGATGTTGAATATTTCTTTAAGTGTTTTCTGCCATTCAGTATTCCGCTATTGAGAATTCTTTCCTTAGTTCTGTACCCCATTTTTTAAATTGGATTACTTCATTTGTTGGTGTTTAATTTCTTAAGTTCTTTATATATTCTGGATATTAGCCCTTTGTCAGATAAAGGGTTGATGAAGATCCTTTCCCAATCTGTAGGCTGACAGTATCCTTTGCTTTACAGAAGCCTTTCAGTTTCCTGAGGTCCAATTTATTGACTGTTGATCTTAGAGCCTGTGCTGTTGGTGTTCTGATTGTGAACTTTTCTCTTCTGCCAATGAGTTCAAGGCTCTTCTCCACTTTTTCTTCTAACAGGTTCAGTGTGTGTGGTTTTATGGTGAGAACATAAAAGATCATCTTGAGTGAGGTAACCCAGAAGCAGAAAGTCACACGTGTGTTGTATACTAACTCATAAGTGGTTATTATGCATATAATATGGATAAACATTATAAAATATATACTCCTAAAGAAGCTAAGGAGAAATGAAGACCTGAGAGAAGATGCCAAGTCCTCACTGAGAAGGACAAATGCAGTAGACATTGGAAGCAAGAGAAGACAGACAAAATGAAAGGAGCTTATCATAGTCAGCCTCTGAAAGATTCTACTGATGGAGGTTTCAAAGCAGAGTCTGTGACTCAGAGCCAAACACTGGGCAAAATGCAGGGTATCTTAAGAAATAATGGGGAGGTAGAAAGACCTAGAGGGGAAAGGAACTCCAAAAGGAGACCAACAGAGCAAATAGATAGATAGATAGATAGATAGATAGATAGATAGATAGATAGATAGATAGATAGATAGATATAAAAACTGATCGCTGGGGATTCTACAGAGACTATTAACCCAACCATGACAATTCATGGAGAGTACCTGATGTAGCCCAAAGACTCAGTATCCAAGTGGATTCCTTAATAAGGAGAGCCAGGTATTTCTCTGGCATGAACTTAGTAACAGGTTCTCTGATCATCTCCACCTGGTAGGTGCATCCTCACCAGGTCTGATGAAACCTGATAGGCTAGGGTCCAATAGAATGGGAGCAAGTCTTCACTTACAAGTGGACTAGGGGAGGAGTATAGAGGGTTAAGAGGGAGATAGGGTGGGTTTGGGAGGAGACTAGGGAGAGGGACACAGCTGGGATACAAATTGGATAAATTTTGGTAAATGATAATAATAATAATAACAGATTTAAAAAGAAAGTTTTGCTTGGTATAGTAGTCAGGATCAGCATCTGTGTTCTCTTAGTGTCTTATGACATCTTTCCAGTTCCTTTTGGCTTTCATAGACTCTGTTGAGAGGTCAAGTGTGATTCTAATAGGGCTATTATGATGGTCACCTGGCATTTTTCCTTGGCAACTTTTAATAATTTTTCTTTGTTCTATAGATCTAGTATTTTGATTATTATGTAGAGGGAGGAATTTCTCTTCATGTCTAGTTCTATTTGATGTTCTATAAGCCTCTTATATATTTAAGGACATCTGTTTCCTTAAGGTTGGGGAAATATCCTTCTATGATTTTCTTGAAAATATTTTCTGGATCTTGGAGCCTGGAATCTTCTTTTTCATCTATTCCTATTATTTTTAGATTTCATATTTTCATGGTGTCTTTGATTTCTTGGATGTTTATGTTTAGAACTTTTTCATCTTAATGCTTTTTTTTTGACAGCTGTATCAATTTCTTCAATTGTATCTTCAGTGCCTCTGATTCTTTCCTTCATCTCTTCTATTCTGTTGTTGATGTTTATGTCTGTGGTTCTTAGTATCTTAATACCTGTAGTTTTCCATCTACAGGGTTTTCTAGGTTTGTGTTTTCTTTGATTCTAATTCTGTTTTCAAGTCTTGAACAGTTTTATTTATTTCCTTCACCTGTTTGATTGTAGTTTCCAGACTGTCCTTGATGGCTTCTATTTGTTACTGTATTTTTTGAGAGATTTGTTTGTTTCCTCCTTATTTACTTCTAAAAACTGCCTAATCAATTATTTAATGGCATTTCCTTGTGTTTCTGCTAAACTAGAATATCCACTTGGGGGGTGTTCTGATATACTGTTTTTTGTTGATTGCGTTTTTTCCAAGTCTTTAGTCATCTAGTGTTTATGACTGTTTATTCTTTGAGCCTCTACTTATGGGATCTGTGCATTTCTGGAGTCTGGAATAGTGTTCAGGATGAAGATAGGTCCAGGGGAACACAAATAGGTTCTGATATTTTGGATGCAGCTTCTTTGGGGTGTGTGTTTTGGAAGGAAAGGCAAGAGTGCAGGTGCCTTGAAGTGCAAGGGGTGCTACAGAGGTGTCTTGAATGGTAAGGGCTCAGACACAGACAAAAGCATAGGTGCCATCAACGGCCAAGTGTGGGTGCTTTATGTAAGAGCTGAGTGCCACAGGCATGTCAAATGGAAGCTGTGATTGGTGTCCAACTCTGGTGGAAATCACGGGGTATCTGGTGCCTCAGAATGCACCTGAGCTGCAGCTTACAAGCCTATCTGACATTCTGCTTTTAGGATTAAGACTCTTCTAGCTCTGCCATCTTGGATGCGGGATCCATATGATTTTATTGTCCTCCTGGACTCCAAAAGGGAACCAGTAGAACTATGGTTTGGAGGTTGGGATACTGTCCAAGGAATCCAGACTCTGCCCTGGCGGGGAGGCTTGGAAGAAAGGGATCTTATGTGTGACTACTGAAAGGAAAGGTCACACGAACTAAGGGCCTGCACTTTCTTGATTATGTGGAAATGGCAGGGGGCTCACGTTCTTGATTTCTTGACCCAGGAGATGGCCACCAGTGTGTGTGTGTGGGGGGGCTGGATCTAACTGTTCCCAACTACCTGGATGTCCATTCTTGTCCAGGATGTACCGAAGTTGCTGTTTTGGATCCAGCCTCCTGTTTACTCACTGATTTTGCAGTGTCTGATCTTCTGCCCCTTAGATACAGTCCATCTTGGAATTCCCCCTAAAATATTTTTATTTAGACATTATATTCTGATTATAGTTTCTCCTTGCTCTACTCCTTTCAGTTCCTTCATACCTCGTCTAAAATCAAAATCCACTTCTCTTGTGTATCTCATTTGAAAATTAAATCATGCTTCTAAGAGACAACAACCAAACATGGCAAAATAATATACAAGATGAAAAAAAAACCTATAATACTGAAATTGGACATAACACCCTAACAGCAGAAATTTTCCAAGATTAGGCACCACATGGACCCACTTGTTTTCACAGTCAGGATTTCCATAAAAAAAGACATGCATGGTATACACTCACTCATATAAACATACAATGTAGAATAAACCAACTAAAATCTGTACATCCAAACAAACTAAGCAAAAGAGAGGACCCTAACTAAAATGTTCAATCCCTATCCTGAAAGGCAAAGAGGATGGAAACCAGAAGAAAAAGAAAATAGGAAACAACCTCTGAACCTGCTACAGAGGGCCTCTGAAATCCAGAAGAAAACAGGAAACAACCTTGAAACCTGCCACAGAGGGCCTC
>NW_026596240.1:4683669-4724099 GCF_907164565.1 Psammomys obesus | reverse complement strand
GAGTCTTTGTGAGGTTTAGGTACCAAGGTGATTGTGGCTTCATAGAATGAGTTTGGTAATGTTCCTTCTGTTTCTATTTTGTGGAATAGTTTGAAGAGAATTGGAGTTAGCTCTTCTTTGAAGGTCTGGTAGAATTCTGCGCTGAAGCCATCTGGTCCTGGGCTTTTTTTTTGGATGGGAGATTTTGATGACCATTTCTATTTCTTTGGGGGATATAGGACTATTTAATTGATTTCCTGGTCCTGATTCAGCTTTGGTAAGTCAAATCGATCAAGAAAATTGTCCATTTCATTTAGGTTTTCAAATTTTGTTGAGTATAGACTTTTGAAGTAAGTCCTAATGATCGTTTGGATTTCCTCAGTGTCTGTAGTTATGTCCCCCTTTTCATTTCTGATTTTGTTGATTTGGGTGGTGTCTCTCTGCCTTTTAGTTAGCTTGGCTAAGGGTTTGTCTATCTTGTTGATTTTCTCAAAGAACCAGCTCTTGGTTTCATTGATTCTTTGAATTGTTTTATTTGTTTCTAATTGATTGATTTCAGCCCTGAGTTTGATTATTTCCAGCCGTCTACTCCTTTTTGGTGTGTCTGCTTCTTCTTTTTCTAGGGTTTTTAAGTGGGCCATTAAGTTGCTTGAATGAGCTGTCTCGAATTTCTTCTTGAAGGCACTTAGTGCTATGAACTTTCCTCTTAGCACTGCTTTCATTGTGTCCCACAAGTTTGGGTATGTTGTGTCTTCATTTTCATTGAGTTCTAGAAAGGCTTTAATTTCTTTCATTATTTCTTCCCTGACCCAGCTGTCATTTAGTAACAAGTTGTTCAGTTTCTTCCTAGAGCAATAAGACAGTTGAAGGAGATCAAGGGGATACAGATGGGAAAGGAAGAAGTCAAATTATCACTATTTGCAGATGATATGATAGTATATATGAGTGACCCCAAAAACTCTATCAGGGAACTCCTACAGCTGATAAACACCTTCAGCAAAGTGGCCAGATACAAAATTAACTCAAAAAAATCAGTAGCACTCCTGTATACAAAAGACAAAAGGGCTGAGAAAGAAATTAGAGAAACAACACCATTCACAATAGCCACAAATGACATAAAGTACCTTGGTGTAACCCTAACCAAGGAAGTCAAAGACTTGTATGAAAAAAATTTCAAGTCTCTGAAGAAAGAATTAGAGGAAGATATGAGAAGATGGAAAGATCTCCCATGCTCATGGCTTGGCAGGATTAACATAGTAAAAATGGCCATCTTACCAAAAGCAATCTACAGATTTAATGCAATTCCCATCAAATTGCCAACACAATTCTTTACAGACCTGGAAAGAAAAATTCTCAACTTCGTATGGAATAACAAGAAACCGAGAATTGCTAAAACAATCCTATACAATAAAAGATCTTCTGGAGGTATCTCCATCCCTGATCTCAAGCTGTACTAAAGAGCAACAGTTATAAAAACTGCATGGTACTGGCATAGAAACAGAATGGTGGATCAATGGAATCGAACAGAAGACCCAGAAATAAACCCACACACTTACGGACACCTGATTTTTGACAAAGATGCCAAAACCATACAATGGAAAAAAGATAGCATCTTCAACAAATGGTGCTGGTCCAACTGGATGTCTACATGTAGAAAAATGAAAATAGATCCATACTTATCACCGTGCACAAAACTGAAGTCCAAGTGGATCAAAGACCTCAACATAAATCCAGACACATTAAATTGGCTAGAAAAAAAAAGTGGGGAATACCTTGAACTCATTGGTAGAGGAGAAAACTTCCTGAACAGAACACCAACAGCACAGGCTCTAAGAGCAACAATCAATAAATGGGACCTCATGAAATTGAAAAGCTTCTGTAAAGCAAAGGACACCGTCATCAAAACAAAGCGACTGCCTACAGATTGGGAAAGAATCTTCACCAACCCTTTATCTGACAGAGGACTCATATCCAATATATATAAAGAACTAAACAAGCTGAAAAGCAATAAACCAAGTAATCCACTTAAAAAATGGGGAACAGAGCTAAAGAGAGAATTCTCTGTAGAGGAATATCGAATGACAGAGAAGCACTTAAAGAAGTGCTCAACCTCATTAGCCATTAGGGAAATGCAAATCAAAACAACCCTGAGATTTCACCTTACACCCATCAGAATGGCCAAGATGAAAAACTCAAGGGACAACACATGCTGGAGAGGTTGTGGAGAAAGGGGAACCCTTCTCCACTGCTGGTGGGAATGTAAACTGGTACAACCACTCTGGAAATCAATCTGGCGCTTTCTCAGACAACTAGGAATAGCGCTTCCTCAAGATCCAGCCATACCACTCCTAGGCATATACCCAAAAGAGGCACAAGTACACAAAAAGGACATTTGCTCAGCCATGTTTGTAGCAGTTTTATTTGTAATAGCCAGAAGCTGGAAACAACCCAGATGCCCCTCAACTGAAGAATGGATGCAGAAACTGTGGTACATCTATACAATGGAGTATTACTCAGCAATGAAAAATAAGGAAATCATGAAATTTTCAAGTAAATGGTGGGACCTGGAAAGGATTATCCTGAGTGAGTTGTCCCAGAAGCAAAAAGACACGCATGGTATATATTCACTCATATAAACATACAATGTAGAATAAACCAACTAAAATCTGTACATCTAAACAAACTAAGCAAAAGAGAGGACCTTAACTAAAATGTTCAATCCCCATCCTGAAAGGCAAAGTGGGTGGACACCAGAAGAAAAAGAAAATAGGAAACAACCTCTGAACCTGCTATAGAGGGCCTCTGAAATCCAGAAGAAAACAGGAAACAACCTTGAAACCTGCCACAGAGGGCCTCTGAAAGCCTCTGCAGTATAGACTGTCAAAGCAGATGCTGAGGCTGATGGCCAACTGATGGGCAGAGTGAATGGAATTCTATGTAAGAAGTGAGAAATAGTAAGAGCTGGAGGGGACGGGAACACCACAAGCAGAGCAACAGAACAAGATAATTTGAACACAGGGAACTTCCCAGAGACTCATACTCCAACCAAGGACTATTCGTGGAGATGACCTGGAACCCCTGCACAGGTGTAGCCCATGTCAGTTCAGTGTCCAAGTGGGTTACATAGTAATGGGAAGAGGGACTGCCTCTGACATAATCTGATTGGCCTGCTCGTTGATCACTTCCCCCTATGGGGGGAGCAGCCTTATCAGGCCATGGTAGAGGACAATGCAGCCACTTTTGATGAGAACTGATAGACTAAGATCAGAAAGAAGAGGAGAACCTCCCCTATCAGTGGACTTGGGGAGTGGCATGCATGCAGAAAGGGGAGGAAAGGAAGGAGGGGCTTATGGGGGGATACAAAATGAATAAAGTGTAATTAATAAAAAAAATAATAATATTTATCACCCTGCACAAAACTAAAGTCCAAGTGGATCAAAGACCTCAACATAAAACCAGATACTCTAAATCTGTTAGAAGAAAAAGTGGGGAACAGCCTAGAACTCATTGGCACAGGAGACAACTTCCTGAACAGAACACCAACAGCACAGGCTCTAAGAGCAACAATCAATAAATGGGACCTCATGAAACTGAAAAGCTTCTGTAAAGCAAAGGACACTGTCATCAAAATAAAACGCCTGCCTACAGATTGGGAAAGAATCTTCACTAACCCTTTATCTGACAGAGGACTAATATCAAGTATATACAAAGAACTAAAGAAGCTGAAAAGCAGCAAACCAAGTAATCCAGTTAAAAAATGGGGAACAGAGCTAAACAGAGAATTCTCTGTAGAGGAATATCGAATGGCAGAGAAATACTTAAAGAAATGCTCATCCTCATTAGCCACCAGGGAAATGCAAATCAAAACGACCCTGAGATATCACCTTACACCCATCAGAATGGCCAAAATGAAAAACTCAAGGGACAACACATGCTGGAGAGGTTGTGGAGAAAGGGGAACCCTCCTCCCCTGCTGGTGGGAATGTAAACTGATACAACCACTCTGGAAATCTATCTGGCGCTTTCTAAGACAATTAGGAATAGTGCTTCCTCAAGACTCAGCTATACCACTGCTAGGTATATACCCAAAGTTTGCTCAAGTACACAAAAGAGATATTTGCTCAA
Organism: Psammomys obesus; assembly: GCF_907164565.1. Lineage (NCBI taxonomy): Eukaryota > Metazoa > Chordata > Mammalia > Rodentia > Muridae > Psammomys > Psammomys obesus. Next base: position 4,719,995 of record NW_026596240.1, on the reverse strand, counting down.
CCATGTTTATAGCTGCTTTATTTGTAATAGCCAGAACCTGGAAACAACCCAGATGTCCATCAACGGAGGAATGGGTACAGAAATTGTGGTATTTTTACACAATGGAATACTACTCAGCAATCAAAAAGGAGGAAATCATGAAATTTGCAGGCAAATGGTGGGACCTAGAAAAGATCATCCTGAGTGAAATATCCCAGAAGGAGAAAGACAAACACGGTATATACTCACTTATATAGACCTATAAGATATGATAAACATAATGAAATCTATACACCTAAAAAAGATAATCAAGAGAGCGGACATGGGGTATGATTATCAATCCTCGTTTTGAAAGACAGATGGGATACACCTTAAACATTGACAGGAGTCTACTGAGCGCATTTGAAAGACTCTAACTAGCAGTGTTTTCAAAGCAGACTCATGACCAAACCTTTGGCAGAGTACAGGGAATCATAAGAAAGAAGGGGAGTTAGTCTGATGAGGAAAGGATAGGAGTTCCACAAGGACCAAACATATCTGGGCCCAGGGTCTTTTCTGAGACTGACATGCAACCAAGGACCATGTATGAATGTAACCTAGAACCTCTGCTCAGATGTAGCCTGTGGTAACTCAGTAACCAATTGGTTTCCCATACTGAGGGGAACAAGGACTATTTCTAACAGGAACTCAATGACTGGCTCTTTGACCTCCCCAACCCCCAAGGGAGGAGCAGTCCTGTTAAGCCACAGAGGAGAGCTTTGCAGCCAGTCCTGAAGATACCTGATAAAACAGGATAGGATGAATGGGGAGGAGGTTCCCCCTATCAGTGGACTTGGCAAGGGGCACGGTAGAGATGAGGGAGGGAGGGAGGGACTGGGAGGGAATGAGGGATCGGGACATGGCTGGGATACAGAGTTAATAAAATGTAACTGATAAGAAAAAAATAAAATAAAAAAAAATGATCCTGTTTGGAGCCTACCACAGAAGGCCTCTGAAAAACTCTACCTAGCAATGTATCAAAGCAGATATTAAGACTCCTAACCAAACCTTCAGCAGAGTGCAGGGAATCAAAAAGGGTAGTTAACATGACCTGGAGAGGACAGGAGTTCCACAAGGACCAAATATATCTGGGCACAGGGATCTTTTATGAGACTGTTTCTCCAAACAAGGACCTTGTATGGATTCAACCTAGAGTCTCTGCTCAGATGTAGCCCTTGGTAGCTCAGTATCCAAGTGGGTACCCTAATAAGAGGAACAGGGACTATTTCTGACATGAACTCAATGGTGTGCTCTTTGACTCCCCTCCCCCCTAGCAGGGAGGAGCAGCCCTGCTAGGCCACAGAGGAGGACTTTGCAGCCTGTCTTGAAGACACCTGATAAACCAGGATCAGATGGAAGAGTAGGAGTTTCTCCCTTATCAGTGGACTTGGAAAGGGGCAGGGAGGAGATGAGGGTAGGAGAGTGAGATTGGGAGGGAGGGAGGGAGCAGGATACAGGAGGAATACAAAGTTAACAAACTGTAACTAATATTAAAAAAATAAAAATTATATAAAAAATGAAAAAAAATTTAAAAAAATACTAAGCTAAGTATTTATAATGTATACAAAAAAATATCTGCTGCAGACCCATGTAGACTCTCTTCTTGCTGCTTCATTCTCTGTGAGTTCAAATGCAAATTGTTTAGTTGAGTCACAGGGACTTTTTCTACTGGTGTCTTCCATTCCCTCTGAGTGTTGCAATCTTTCTATTTCCTCCTCTATGGTATTACCTGAGTTTTAAAAGGAAGGAGTTGATGGAGATCATCCATTTAGACTCTACAAATTGTCTTCTGTGAGTCTCTGCATTTGTAACTATTGGCTTTTGCTGGAGATGGCCAATAGAAACTTTGCATCTCCCAATACCAGAAATCCTTATTAAAATTACTTTCATAGATTCCAGACAGTTTACACTGCACAAAGTTTCCATATCATTTTCCATGTGTCCCCAAATTCTGGCTGTCTCTCCACACATGTTCTCTCTCCACTACAATACCCCATCCCCAGCTGATCCTCCTGCTCTAGTCCTACCCAACCCCAGTCTGTCTGAAAAAAATCTACTCTGTTTTCCCTTTCCAGGGAGATACATGTATTCCACCCTAGACCTCTTCTTTTTATCTAACTTCTCTAGGTCTACAGAATGTAGCTTTGCTATCAGTTACTTAAAATTTAATATCCACTTATTAGGGAGCTTAAGTCATACTTATCTCTCTGGGTCTGGGAGGCCTCACTCAGGGTGACTTCTCTCTAGTTCCTTCCATTACACTACAAATTTCAGGGTGACACTTAAAAAAAAAAAACATTTGAGTAATATTCCATTGTGTACATGTACCACATTTTCTTTATCCATTCTTCTGTTGAGGGACATCTAGGTTGTTTCCAGTTTCTGGCTATTATAAATAAAGCCTCATTGAACATGGTTGAGCAGGTGTCCTAGTGGCAGGATGTAGCATTCTTTGGGTATATGCCGAAGAGTGCTATACCTGTGTCTTGAGGCAGATTGATTCTCAACTTCCTGAGGGATCACCATATTGATTTCCAAAGTAGCTGTTCAAGATTGCACTCCTACCAGCAAAGGAGGTGTGTTTCCTTGCTCCACATCCTCATCAGCATGAGCTATTATTGATCTTGTGTTATTGATTTTAGCCATTCTGAAAGGTGTAAGATGGAATGTCGAAGTGGTTTTGATTTGCAATTCCCTGATGGATAAGAATGTTGAATATTCCTGTAAGTGTATATCAGCCTTCTGATATTCCTCTATTGAGAATACTCTGCTTAGATTTGTAACCCAGTTTTAATTTAATTATTTTGATTTTTATATCTAGTTTTTTGAGTTACTTCTATATTCTGGATATTATTTCTCTATTAGGTGTGGAGTTGGTAGAAATAATTTCTCATTCTGTAGGCTGCTGTTTTGTCAGATTTTGAGAATGGCTTATTTCAGTTTCACACACTGTGATAAATGTTGGGTTACAAAAAGGCAAACAAAAGAAAAAATACATTTTGTCACTGATGAAATTCTATGGGATGGTCACCATATCCTTTGATTTGTTCAGTTTTTTTTTTTTTCTCTCTCTTGCAACAAAATTTCTGAGATTGCCATACTAGTGAGGACTAGAAACCTATTTGCTTATCCCATCTGTCCTTCTAAATGAGGATTGATCATCCTACCCCATGTCTGCTCTCCTGATTATCCTTTTTAGGTGTATAGATTTCATTATGTTTTGATGATGGTGTCCTTTTCTTTACAGAAGCTTTTCAGTTCATGAGGTCCCATTTATTGATTGTTGCTCTTAGAGCCTGTGCTGTTGGTGTTCTGTTCAGGAAGTTGTCTCCTGTGCCAATGAGTTCTAGGCTGTTCCCCACTTTTTCTTCTAACAGATTTAGAGTATCTGGTTTTATGTTGAGATCTTTGATCCACTTGGATTTTGGTTTTGTGCAGGGTGATAAATATGTATCTATTTTCATTTTGCTGCATGTAGACATCCAGTTGGACCAGCACCATTTGTTGAAGATACTGTCTTTTTTCCATTGAATGGTTTTGGCTTCTTTGTCAAAAATCGAGTGTTCATAGGTTTGTGGGTTTATTTCTGGGTCTTCTATGCAGTTTCATTGATCCTCCTTTCTGTTTTTTATGCCAATACCATACAGTTTTTTTTTCATTTATTCATTTATTTACTTATTTGTTTTTTAATTTTTTATTAATTACACTTTATTCATTTTGTATCCCCCCATAAGCCCCTCCCTCCTCCCCTCCCGATCCCACCCTCCCTCCCCTTTCTGCATGCATGTCACTCCCCAAGTCCACTGATAGGGGAAGTATTGCTCTGTAGTACAACTTGAGATCGGGGATGGAGATACCTCCATATGATCTGTTGTTGTACAGGATTGTTTTGGAGACTCTGGGTTTTTTGTTTCTCCATATGAAGCTGAGAATCTTTTTTTCAAGGTTTGTAAAGAATTGAATTGCTATTTTGATGGGAATTGCATTGAATCTGTAGATTGCTTTTGGTAGGATGACCATTTTCACAATGTTAATCCTACCAATCCATGAGCACGGGAGATCTTTCCATCTTTTGATATCTTCTTCAATTTCTTTCTTCAGAGACTGGAAGTTTTTCTCAAACAGATCTTTCACTTGGTTGGTTAGTGTCACCCCAAGGTACTTTATGTTATTAGTGGCTATTGTGAAGGGTGTTGTTTCCCTAATTTCTTTCTTGAGCATTGAACTTATGACAGGAGTCTACTGAGCGCATCTGAAAGACTCTAACTAGCAGTGTTTTCAAAGCAGATACAAAGACTCATGACCAAACCTTCAGCAGAGTAAAGGGAATCATATGAAAGAAGGGGTGTTAGTATGATGGGGAAAGGATAGGAGCTCCACAAGGACCAAATATATCTGGCACAGGGGCTTTTCTGAGACCGACATTCAACCAAGGACCATGTATAGATATAACCTAGAACCTGCTCAGATATAGCCTGTGGTAGCTCAGTAACCAATTGGTTTCCCATAGTGAGGGGAACAAGGACTATTTCTAACAGAAACTCAATGGCTGGCTCTTTGGCCTCCCCACCCCCCAAGGGAGGAGCATTCCTGTTAGGCCACAGAGGAGGGCTTTGCAGCCAGTCCTGAAGATACCTGATAAAACAGGATTGTATGAATGGGGAGGAGGTCCCCCCCCATCAGTGGACTTGGAAAGGGGCACGGTGGAGAGGAGGGAGGGAGGGAGGGTTTGGGAGGGAATAAGGGAGTGGGATAAGGCTGGGATACAGAGTTAATAAAATGTAACTGATAAGAAAAAATAAAATTAAAAAAAAGAAAAAATAAGAAACCTATTTGCCTCATACCTCTGAAAGTTAGCCAGTGAAACATGACAAGAATATAATGATAGTGCCCTCCCAAGGCAGAAAATAGACGATCCAGACAGTAACAAAGTGATAGTATAGAAGAAGTTGAAGATCATCTTTATAAGATTTTTGTCTCCGCAGTGACTAACCAAACCCTACACTAATGGTGTTGACAGTTGCATGACTGTCACTCCACTGGCATAGTATCTTCTATGCAAGCCCCACCCCCTACCATTGTTGCCCACACACTACAGCCATAGAAGATCTTGATGAAAGTTCCCACTCGTTAGTCTCTAGGTAGAAAGTATACCTTTATTCAAAACTCAAAACACATTCAAATATTTTTCATAATATATAGATACAAAGGTATGAATGTTACTTTTTTTGTCATTTTTTAGTCTGTTTGCCTGGAGGAGATGATTAGTAAATTGATAATCCCAGAGAATATATGTGATCATTTAATGTAGTTCTGGGAATAGGGAAATGCGTAGAGAGACATATTAATAGATGAGAACCCATCAATTTCAAGTATCTATGAAATGGTTGTTTAGAGGATTTGTGTATATCAGACATGGTGGTGCATGCTCTTAATCCCAAAATTCAGAGTCAGAAGCAGGACCATAAATGTAGTTCCAGGCCAGCCATGCTACATAGTGAACTCCAGACCATCTTGCACTACATAGTGAATTATGAATCAATCATTCTCATCTCTCTCTCTCTTTCCTTCTCTCTCTCTCTCTCAAAATGTATGGTAATTAACAAAAAAGCCCATATTAGGGAAAATGTCAAAGCAGGAAGCACCATATTACCTGAATTATAATATACTACAGTATTAGTCACAAATGTAATAAGGTGTTTGAATAAAACACACACACACAGATATATAAATATAAATATAAATATATATATATATTATATATATATATATATATGCCAGTATAATAGGTTAGAGAATTTAGAGTTAAGCTAATGTATACAGCCAAAGATATTCTAAAGTTTTCTGACTTCAAATTGCAAGAGTCTTTTATATTGTATGGTAGTACTGAAATTGGGCATGCATATGCAGAAAAAGATGGCATTGTTTCTCAAGCTGGTTTTAAAAATAAATTCAAAATGGATGGACCTTTACATGTATAAAATTAGTAGGAAATAAAATAAAGATCATACTATAGAACATTGAAAATGGGTTCTCTTTTTGACTGGCCATCAATTTAGTAGACCAGATTTGCCTTAAATATACAGAGCTCTACCTATCTCCAAAATCCTGGGCTTAAATAACTGTGCAAGCATGCCTAGATAAAAAATTGTTATAAGGAACATTCACAATGACTCAGAGAACACAAGGTAAAGATAGAAAAATCATATATCAATTCTAAAAGACTTTGCATCAGAGTGACAAGAAAATGATAATAAACAGATAAATAAATAAATAATAAATATAAGAAAGGAAAAGAAAGAAGAAAAAGAAGGAGGAGGAAAGAGAGGAGGAGGAGAAAGGAGTGTTAGATTCTCTGGTGCTGGGAAAACAGGCAGTTATGAGCCAAATATAGTTTTTACCTAGATTTCAAAATTCTTCATTATAAAGAACTATAGTTTGATATTGTAATCACACAGTAATATTTTAATTTTCAGTAAGCAAAAATTATGCTATCAAGGGTTTTTTTGACACTTTGAGAAAACAAAAAAAGTTCTATTTTATTTTTTTCAATTTTATTTTCTTAATTTTATTTTTCTTATTAGTTACATTTTGTTAACTCTGTATCCTAGCTGTATCCAGCTCCCTTTTCCCCTCCCCAATCCCACCCTCCCTCCCTCATCTCCTCCCTTCCCCTTTCCAAGTACACTGATAGGAGAGGACCTCCTCCCATTTCATCTGACCCTGTTTTATTAGGTACCTTTAGGAATGGCTGCAATGTCTTCCTCTGTGGCCTAACAATACTGCTCCCCCCTTGGGGTGTGGGTAGGTCAAAGAGCCTGCTATTGAGTTCCTGTTAGAAATAGTCCTTGTTCCCCTCACTATGGGAAACCAATTGGTTACTGAGCTACCACGGGCTACATCAGAGCAGAGGTTCTAGGTTATATCTTATTTTTTGATCTTATACAAAATACGAATACTTCACAATAGTCTGTGTGTATTTACATAATTTGGCTGGTATAGTTACTGATGTAGAAACGTTTTTCTCTCAGTATTGCTCTTCTATATTTATGCTAGCTTCTTTGTTTTCAAGCTTAGTTAACTCAGATCACAGGAGAAGCAGAGCCTTTTGAGCATTCTTTTCCTTATTGCTAGGAATGTGTAGTCCACCTTCAAAGTGCCACCATGCCTGTCCTCAAATTTCATATCAGTGATGCCACTTCTAATCTCCCCATTTCATTCTTTCAAGCCTCTCCCAGTTCAAAATATTCCTTCTCTACTTAGTGTTTTTTTTAATTGTAGTTGCTTAAGATGGTAGCACCCTATTACTTTTCCTTATTACCCACCAAAAAATAAAAAATAAAATAAAAATTCCTTCAGTACTCAGATTTTGCCTTTAGGGTTTATCGTTAAATTCTCACTGCCTCCTGTCATTATACTTTCTGCTATCTGTCATATAGTAAGCAAAAGGTTAGTATTATTTAGTGTATGAATGCATACACCAGACTGGTTGTTTTCCCTTTAAAATGTATTATTTGGTATGAATATATATACATGATTCTACACACTTGGGTTCATAAATCAGCACTTCAATGCATAGAACTTCCTTTCATGACACAAATCTTATGCAATGTAGTGACCAGGACCATGCGTGCCTGGTAAATTTAGTGACAGTTAGTGGCTGGTACATTTTATTTTATTAATTATGATTTGAAGAGTTATGTGTAGCTATTTACCATTTTCTCTCTCCTTGAAATTTCATATTAATGGAGGATCAATATATTCTATGTACATTGGTAAAAAGTTAAGTATCTCTGAAAACACAATTTCAACTACTTACTAAAACATGATATTGCTTGGCAAGGCTGCAACCCCCTCAAGGAGGGGTGGTCAACGTGCCCGCTACTGAGTTTTTGTCAGGGGAACAGTCCATGTTCCCCTTTCTAAAGAACCCACTTGGAGACTGAGCTGCCATGGGTTATATCCTAGCAGGGGTTCTAGGTTATATCCATGAATGGTTCTTGGTTGTAGTATCAGTCTCAGAAAAAAAAAATGTATGCCCAGGTATTTTGGTTCTGTTGCTCTCTTTGTGGAGCTCCTGTCCTCTCCTGATGAGACCTGATAAGCTAGGGTCAGATGGAAGGGGAAAAGGACCTCCCCTATCAGTGGACTTGGGGAGGGTCCTGAGAGGAAATGATTGAGGGAGGGTGGGAGTGTGAGAGAATGAGGGAGGGGGCTTCACCTGGGATACAAAGTTAACAAACTGTAATTAATATAAAAAATAAAATTTAGTTAAAAAAACATGAGATAGAGTAAAAGCATATAAGCATTATGCAACTACAAATCTATGGGAAAAGGCAGTTTATCAGCTGTGTTATCCCTCAGCTCTATTCTTTTCTAAATAAGATTCTTTCTCTCATCCCGTATCTTTATTGTTTTGAATGACAATAATAATGTCATTGACATATACATATACATGTTGAGTCTCAAAAATTATATAATATATATATATATATAATTTAATAATATATATAATTTTTGTGACTCTTACACATTTTAGTGATAAGGAACAGTTTAAAAATAACAAGTCTAGATATTCTCTTTATCTTTCATGCAGTCTTATTTCTTTTTTTTCATTAAATAATAATTAATTTACTTTACATCCCAATTGGAATTTCTGTTTCCTCCATTTAATCTTTCCTCTCTCTATGACCCTTCTTACTTTCTTCAGAGAAGGGAGGCCTCCCATAGATATCAACCCACTTAGGCATATCAAATTGTAGTATGACTGGGCACATATTCTTCTATTGAGGATAAACAAGGCCATTCAGTTAGGGGAAAGGGATCCAAATGCAGGCAACAGAGTCAGAGACAGCCTTTGTTCCTTATGTTAGGGGCCTCACATGAGTACCAAGCTGTATATCTGTTATGTATAGTGCGCCTAGGTTTGTTCCAGGTGTGCCCTCTGGTTGGTGGTTCATTCTCTGTGGTCCACTATGGGCCCTGGTTAGTTGAGTCTATAGGTTTTCTGGTAATGTACTTGATCTCTATGGCTCTTTCAGTCCTTTCTCTTCTTCCATAAGATTCCACAAGTTCCACCTAATGTTTGGTGTTTGGTCACTGCCAAACATCTGTATTCATCAGCTGCTTGGTGAAGTCACTCAGATGATAGTTATTCTAGCCTCCTGTATAGAATCACAGCAAAATATCATTAATAGTATCAGGGGAGGCCTCTCTCTCATGACATGACAATCAAGTGGGGCCAGTCATTGGTTGGCTGTTCCCTCATTTTCTGCTCCATCTTTATTCCTGCACTTTCTCTAGACAGAGTAAATTGAGGGTTAAAGATTTTGTGGCACAGTCCCTCCATTGGAAGATTTGCCTGGTTATAGGAGGTGATCATTTTATGTTCCATTTCCCTTATTACTAGAAGTCTTAGCCTAGTAGTTCCTGGTAGTTTCTATTTTCCTAGATACCTACTTTGTTCCAGAGATACACCCTTACTCACTCCAGTTCTCTCTCCTACCATCCCCCCCCACACACTTGATACTTCTAATCCTCTTCCCACACCCTCTGCCTCCAAAAGTTCCCTCCATTCTTGCACCTCAGATGGATTTTAGGCATGAAATACAGAATAACAAGACTGCAATCTACAGATAAAAAGAACCTAAGTCACAAATAGAGCCCAAAGGAAGATGTTTGAATATCTCTGAGAATGAAAAATTAAAATAAAAGCAGTTCTATTTCTTGTCTTTCTTTCTGATAAAATTTGTTCTTAGTTTGGAACATGAAGATAGGATTATCTGTTTACTATCCCCTCACACACTCCTTGCTTTCAAACACTCTTGTTATTCCCTCTCTTCCCCACGTCCCTTTGACATATATATATATATATATATATATATATATATGTGTGTGTGTGTGTGTGTGTGTGTGTGTGTGTTTATATCAGCTGTGTTTTTAATCATGACAGTCTGTATGAACCTAAGTTTCGAACTATCCATTGATTCATTGGAGACTGGTAATTTTTCTGTGTGCATAAAAAAAAAAAAGCAAAGACTATTACTCATCCAGAATCCATTAGAAACCAAAAGTTCAACAGCAGGGCAGGGTCCATTGAGGCCTTCCAAATCTATGTCTGTTTAAATACAAAGCTTTTCACAGGTTTAGTGTATACAATCTCAGCTGGTATGAGATCATATCAGGTCTTAAATACAGCACTTTGCAGTCCTTCACCATACACCTTTAAAAAAAAATCTCCTACACTTTCATCTTCCATGTAAACTAAGCCTTAGCGGGTAGTATAGATGTTCTGTTTAGAGATGAGAACTCAATTGTCGTTTATTTTTGGTACCATGAACAACCTTGAGTCCCTGTATTTACTTCTAGTCACTGAGAAGAGAAGCCTTTCTGATTACAGGTGAGAGAAACATTTGTCTATCAGTATGTGCATTTAAACATACACATTGAGAACATAGTTTAGAATTGTGTCAATTTAGCTAAACAATGGCATTGGCTGCCTCATTATAGTCAATCATTTCCTCAGCTATAATACTTTGTATAGGTTTATAGTATCAAGCATTTATTCCTTACAATAGATTATGCCTAAATTTAACGGGAGAGTGGTCTGTTTCCACAATAATAGTTGTGCCACATCTTCTCTGGTTAATGGGCACTGTTGTGCATAAGGTTTACTTCTGGCTTTTCTCACCAAGCAGTCTACATAAAAACTTCCAACATTATCAAATTTGGCTATTTCATCCATGAAGTAGCTTTTAAAATCAATATCCATCAATATCAAGTCTGCTCACAACTTAAAGTTAGGCAAAATTGAGCAGAGACTAAAACCATGATACACACAGAATACCAAATACCAAAGCAAATGCACATTCAACTCAGCTATTTAAAAAGTTTTACTAAAAAACTACGATTGATGAGTTTCAATAAAACAGTTTATATATTGATTCTGAGTGGCCTCTTTCATCATACATCTTACTTTTCAACTATTTTCTTCTGAAAGAATTTATTCACATGCCATTTAATTTATCTCTTTATACTTAAAAGTATATTTACTTCTGCTCTGTCTTATTCCCTTGTAGAACTTTGCAGTTTTTTTTTTTTCATTTCAAATGTTTATTAAAAGCAAGTAGGGGTGGTTGTAAGCAGTAGCCTGATATTCCATTCAACCATGGAAGAAGATAATAGGTAATTTGAAGAGAGTATTCACTTCACATACATTGCAAAAATTGTGATATGGATTGGGTCATGGCTGATTTTAGGTTTCTCAGTTCTGGGCTTCACATTTTGAGCAGTTTTTTGTTTTGTTTTCATGGCTTTGGTTACAATTGTTATACTCTGTTGAACTACAGAACCAAAAACATAGTCAAAGGGATCTTTCCTGAGACTGATCCTCCAACCAAGGACCATGCATGGAGACAAGCTAGCACCCCTGTACAGATGTAGCCAATGGCAGCTCAGTATCCAAGTGGGTTCCCTAGTAATGGGAAGAGTGACATAAACTCAATGGAAGGCACGTTGATCACCTCCCTTGAGATGGGGGCAACCTTACCAGGCCATAAAGGAAAACAATGTAGCCAGTCCTCATGAGACCTGATAAACCAGCGTCAGAGGGAAGGGGAGGAGGACCTCCCCTATGAATGGGCTTGAGGAAGAGCGTGGGAGAAGAAGGAGGGAGGGTGGGATTGGGATGGGGTGATGGAGGGGGTTACAGCTGGGATAAAAATTGAGTAAACTGCAATTAATAAAAAATAAAACTAAAGAATAAAATCCAAAGTGTTATACTCCAACCAACACATAACTACAGTGACTGTGGTTCTACAGAGAGTGGAATGATTTAAGCTCAAAGACTGAATACACTTTGGGAACAGAAACAGGGGATACTTGTTAGTGATGAAGCTAGCTTGGGGTTCAGTGTTGATGCTGTGAAGCTGAGGCGTAGATTTTGCCTGCCAACTCCCACTGAATTTAGTATAACTTAAAGAAAGAGCTTCCATCCTCTACTTAACCAAACCTGTATCACTGGAGAAAGGAAGGACAGGGATGGGCTCAAGGGCTTGATTTGCAGTAATTTTGGTAGAGATCATCTGATGCTATAGACATGGCAGGTAAAGTCTGATTTCCAGGACACTCAGTCAGGTCCTTTCACTGCCTCACTGTGTGTCACATGGAAAATCTAGTAATTGATGAAAAGGTGGATGGAGAGAACCCACTCCAAAGCATCCGCCTCACTGACTTCTACATACATACACAGAAAAACAGTTTTCTCTCACACAGAAAAAAATAAATATAATAATATTTTCTTTTTAAAAAGAAACCTTCTAACTATAGAGCCAATTGAGGAAAATGTAAAATAAAAAGCTCAACTGGAAAACAACTCATAATACGTATGGAATAGACATGTCAGAACATAAAGATGTTGATAAAACTGAGTAATAAGATAATATGAATAAATACCTGAGATTTATGTTATACAATTAAATTACATTTATTAGTCATGGTGAAATAAGTAGGAGATAGCCAGGCTAAAACCATAGATAATATATTCTATGAAATCTTAGCATTAAATTTACCAAACTGAAAGAGATGACTATTCATGCTCAAAAAACATTTACAAAATCAAACATATAAGACTAGAAAAGAAACCCTTCAACCATGTTATTAATAATATACTAAAAACAGTGGATAAAATATTAGAAATCTTAGGATAGAAACAATAAGTCACATATAAACCAATGCAGATTGAAATATAGAAAAACACAAACAGTTAAAGACATCAGAGACTGGCATGATGAATTCCAATATCAGAAAGATAACAGCTACCTACTTAGACTATTGATATCCTATAAAACTCTCTGCTATACTTGAAGAAAATAAATAAGCTTCAGTGATGAAGAAAAACTAACAAAATTTTTTTTGTAAATCCATCATGACAGGTGAAACTTGAAGGATATTTTCACAATAAAAACAAGATAAATACAACCATTGGGATATAGGAAATAATAAACACCAGGATAGTATATAAGCAAGTGAAGAATATGAAAACAGAGAACATATCAAAAAGTTACAAGAATTAATAATATGCTATAATACATTGAATATTAGTATCTAATTTCTATAATTCTAAAGATACAGACTAGCAAATTGGTTTAAATTCCAGAATCCACTTATTTGTTGCCTCAAAGAAATACACTTCAATATCTTAGATAAATGCAGCTACTGGGTGAAAAGATAGAAAATAGGATTCTAATAAAGCGTAATTACAAAGAAATTAAAGGTCACTGTTTTAATATCAGATCAAATATAATACAAACCAACACTAGTCAGAAGATATGAAATTCATACCCTAATGAATACATGAATGTTATATCAGAAATATATTACAAAATTAAAACTGTACATTCCCAACATCAGTTCATCTAGTTTCATAAACCAAACACTAGTATTTCCTAACACAGACTATAACTCCAAAACAGTAATAATCAATAACTTCAGTACTCTGCTCTCTCCAAAGGGGTAGAGCAGCTTGACAAGAAAAGAGAAATATCCAAGTTAAATAATATCATAAATCAAATTGATGTAGCTGACATTTATAGAACATTCCATCCCACTACTACAGAACATAGATTGTTGTCATCAGACCATGGAACTTTCTCAAAAATAGATTATATTACAAGGTATAAAGACTCAACAAGTGTAGAGAAAAAATGTAATTATTTCACTTTACCTGATCATAATGAAGTTAACACAGATATCAACAGCAAGAAAACCAATTGAAAATACATAGACTGAACAGCACATTAATAATGATGATGATATTGTTGAAGAAATAAAAAAGGGAATTTAAAAATCCCTAGAATTGAACGAAAATTCCAATTCAATATAGAAAGTTACAGAAAAGGCTGGAAAACATAAAATGAACATGTACAAATAATGAAACTTGATATCTATCTATCATCCTGTACAAAAATCATCTCCAAAGCTATAAAAACTTTAAGGTCAGGTTTCAAGTGCTGAAGGTGCTGGAGGAAGAAAATAAGGGAAGCATTTTATGATAACAGTGTAGACAAGAACTTTCTGATAGGACTCCAATTGTTGAAGAAGTGGTGACAGCAATTGATAAATGGGAACTCACGACATTAAAATGCTTCTGTACAGCAAAGGAAACAATGAGTGAAGAGACAATCTAAGAATAGATGAAAATTTTGCTACCTCTGAGAGAATTAGTACAAAATAAACAACAACAAAACCCCCCAAAATAAATAAGCTAATAATTACCAAAAAATCTAACATCTCAACCAATAAATGGTTTAATAAATTTCACAGAAAATTTTATGACCATCGAGGAAAATATACAACAAACATTTAGAAAATGTCAAACTCATACTAGTTTCATCTTGTGATGAAATATTCTCAATACAAGCAACTTGGAGAGAAAGGGTTTTTGTTCTTTCATGCTTCTGGGCTATTAAAATCACTGAGGGAAATCAGGCACAAAACCTGGGGGCAGGTCTCATGGAGGAACAGAACTTGGTGACTTGTTCTTTGACTTTTCAGTTCTTAGCTTGTTTCATGTACATATGCACCTGATTGAGGATGGTACTACCTAAGGATGGGTGGGCCCTTCCTACACCAGCTAAGACAGTTACTCACAAACATGACCACAGTTCAACCTCAATACAAACAAACAAACAAACAAACAAACAAACCATGAATTACTTTTCCCTGGCAATGGGCAAACAGACAAGTTGATGGAGTTGTTTTTATTGGAGTCAGGAAAAGAGCAGATAGTAGTCCTTCTTTCATCCTCGCTTTATGCTTGGCTTGGTGGCCAAAGATATTTTATGTTTATGACACATAAAAAACAAAATCAAACCAAATCCAGTCAGAACAGTGCTGGAAGAGGAAGACAGAGACTCATGTTTCAAAATGCTACCCAGAGACCTGCCTTCTTCCCCATGTTACAGGCACCTGCTTGCCACCACACCATACAGTAAGACTGGACGATGTCACCTAAGGTCATGGCAGCCACATGGCCACCCTGCAGTGGGAGCTACCACAATGTGCAAGTTTGTGGTGAACAGATGGGAGAGAAAGAGAAGTGGAGCAGCTTGAGCATTATGGAGAATGCTGGACCTTGAGACTTGGTCTAGAGGAGTAGCTTGTTTTCAGTGGCCAACTCTGCCACACTGGGGCCATGGTGAGGTCCCAACTGTGGCTGAGGGCTATGCCTGGAAACCAAGCTAAGCCACAGCAGGGATTGGAGTCAGATGTCCAAAGCTCATATTACCACTACAGTACATGGGAAGAAATGCACCTAATTTGCAACTATGACATGATTGAAGACAGGCAAATGTTCATAATGATCCACCAAATCAAATACCAGAGCATGCTGAAGGAGACAGGGACTGTCCAAGCATATCAATTAGATTAACAGACTGATAGTCACATGGTCTTTGAGAAGCCAGTTCTCTGGCAGGGAAACAGATGCCTACCTTTATCACAATCTAGCCTTTACATGTATGGAGCTTAGTAGGCCCATGCCTGATTTGGGCTTTGAGTGACCCCATTCCTGCAGTGTTCCCCGAGAGGTGTCTTGGGTGCTGGCAGTGCCCTACTATCCCTCATCTGGCTTGGCAATCTAAGGCTCATGCCATCCCTGGGAAGCACAGTGGAGCTGGCTCTGGAAGCGTGGGTGCTTGTGAGTCAACCCTGAAAGCAAAACTACAGGAGAGTTGACTCCGACTTCTGCCTATGATAAGAGCATTGGGTGGCCTGGCCAGAGCAGCCCTGATGGTACAGATAAGGAGAGCTGAAGCTGAAGCTGGCATACTGACCAGCTCAGCTCTCACCCAGGACCAGATTCAGGATTCTTTGTTGGTCCATCCCAAAATCCATATCATCTGTGAATGATTGGGATGTGTGAAAGGGCCAGTCCTACTGATCCAAAGCAGCAGGATCTCCATGACTGGGCAACTACAGAATAATAGGAGGCCCAGTGATGATCCAAAATTTATGACAAAAGCTAGAGACTTTGAATCAGACCAATGACTCACGGTGATTAACATCTGCAAGTGAAGATGTGTGGACACACTGTGACATACTACAGCTTCCACAAGGAGATGTTTTTCTATGCTTTTGTTTTGTTTTGGTGTGTGCGTGCATGAGTGCATGCGTGCGTGCGTGCGTGCGTGCCTGCATGCGTGTGTGTTATTTTGTGGAGAGAGGTTACAAGGGTGAAGGGCAGACATGAGGCAACTGTGAGATGGGCAGGACTGGGGTACAGGATGTGAAACCAACAAAGGTCAATAGGAAGTAAAGTAAATAAATATATAATGGGATGATTTTTTTTTTTGTTGTTATTCCAGGGGATTGTGCCTGGTTGACAGTCAGCGTGAATTAGGACAACCTGTATAGCCGTCATAGAAAGACAAAAAGAAACAGAGGAACAACGGCCAAAACATATGGACATACTATCTCATCCCAGTCAGAATGGCAGTTCTTAATAAAACTAGTATCTGCTGTCTTGTTAGCTAGTGAAAAGGTGGACAAAAGTGAAGACTTGTACATTGCCTGTGGAAATCTAAACTTGTTCCATCTGACATGGAAAAGGTTTCTCCGGAGCTTAAAAGATATCATCTGTAATCACTCCTACATATTTATTTTACAAGTCAACAAGTTGCAGACATTTTCACAACAGTGTTTTTTTTTTTTCAACAATGTTTACCTAACTAAGTTGTAAAACCAAACTCAGTTTTTGTCATCTAAAAAGTAGATTAAGTGGTTTACAAACATGATGAAGTTTTTTGCATTAATAAAGAATAAAAATATATCGTGTGTGAAAAAATGATGCGAAGATTATTATTTCAAGTGATTTAAAGCACCTTCAGAAAGATAAATGTCATATTGTTTATGGGGATCTACATTTTTTGAATCCATAATCTTCTGTAGACATACATGGAAAGAAAACAGAATAAAGATGTATATCATAAGAAGAGGATAATTGAAGGAATTAACTGGTAAGGGATAGAAGCCTAAAAGAGCTTACGAATAAACTCTTAATGTACACTTACATGAATACATCCTTATGAAACTCAGTACTATGAGAAATAATATATACAATTAAAAGAAAAATCCCAAGTAAATTCCTAAAGAGAGGGAATTAAAGAGTAAGTGGAGATATGTTATAGAGGAATAAAAACAAAGATCAGAACATGAAAGTTTATGTAGTTTGAAAAAAGTATATAAGTTTGAACTTGGAGGACATACATAATAATTTTCTCACCATGACAGGACACTGTACTATCTCTGTTAATTCGTCCTTGACTTCTTTTAAAATGATGCCTACACATTCGTCACATAAACTAATGTAATAATCAATTCCAAGTTATTGCATCCAGTCTCATTAGCTGAAGAGATTCAAACATTGGATTGTGTTTTACTTAGTTCACATCTTTACAGATTCTGCTCCAAAAGCATTTAATTTCTCAAAAGCTATTCAATGTCTTTGTCACTGGCTTTGACTCACTGTGATAGAAATCTGAGAAAAAAAAAAAAAGATTCTGATTTTCAAGTACGCCCCTGAATTCCAAAACTGATATATATGTGTGTGGTATCACAAGAGATATCATTATTTTAGAATATAGAACTGATAATTATGACTTGAGGTTGTATGGATCAAATAAAATCCATCTTCATTTATTGAGATTTCTGCCCAATTCCCTCATCGAATAGTTCGCATAAGGCAAATATATTTAATTTTATTTGTTTAAAGTGTATGTTTATGTGTCTGTGTCTCTGTGTATTTTAGCTTTAGAGCCCAGGATTGTTAGAAAGTATACTACTTTCAAATTTGATGAAGTTTTCATGTAACTATTATTGAAGCCAAATCACTGTATAGGGTCCCAATTTCTCCTTCAGCCAAGTCATGAGACAAGGGACTTATTAAGAATCCACTCTACATGAGCTTCTATATTTTGTAACTCTTTTTTTTCCTTTTTTTAACTTTTATTTTTTTAATATCAGTTACAGTTTATTAACTTTGTATTCCTGCTGTATCCTACTCCCTCTTTCCCTCCCAACCCCACCCTCCCACCCTCATCTCCTCCCTGCCCCTTTCCAAGTCCACTGATAAGGGAGAACCTCCTCCCCTTCCATCTGAAATTGATTTATCAGGTGTCTTCAGGACTGGCTGCAAAGTCCTCCTTTGTGGCCTAGCAAAGCTGTTTCTCCCCAGGTTGGCGGGGGGTGGGGGGGGAAGAGGAGGTCAAAGAGCCTGCCATCGAGTTTATGTCAGAAACAGTCCCTGTTCCTCTTATTAGGGTACCCACTTGGATACTGAGCTACCATGTGCTACATCTGAGCAAGGGCTCTAGGTTGCATCCATACATGTTCCTTGTTTGGAGAAACAGTCTCATAAAAGATCCCTGTGCCCAGATATATTTGGTCCTTGTGGAGGAACTATCCTCTCCAGGTTGTATTTACTCCCCCCCCCCTTTTTTTTTTGTTCTCTGCATTCTGACTGAGTTTTAGTTATGAGTCTTAATATCTGTTTTGATACACTGCTAGGTAGAATCTTTCAGAGGCCCTCTGTGGTAGGCTCCTGTCCTGTTACTTGTTTGTTCCTACATCCAAAAACCAAGACCTGTGGTGACTGAACAGATTAAAGAGCAAATGAAGGTTGCAGGCAGCACTTAGACTCAGAAAAAAAAAATGCAGCATTTAAATGGGGGTAAGAGGAATGGATACTTCAGAGTCAGCAACTCAGAAAATAATATTTGCTGTAATCTTTTAAAAACTAACACAGAGTAATTAACCCTATTCTACTGAGCTGTATTCCAGCTTGAAGACTTGAAGACACTGGAAACTTTTGGAAGACTTCACCTTTCTCTATGCTTTAACTTTTTAATTTTTTTTATTTATATTTTTATTATTTATATTAACTATAGTTTACTAACTTTGTATCCCAGCTGTAGCCCCTTCCCTTGTCCCCTTCCAACCCTCCCTGCTTCATCTCCTCCCATGCCCCTCCCAAAGTCCACTAATAGGGAATGTCCACCCCCCTTTCCTTCTGAGCCTACCCTATCAGGTCTCATCAGGACTGGCTGCATTGTCTTCCTCTGTGACCTGGTAAAGCTGTTCCCCTATCAGGGGGAGGTGATCAAAGAACCAGCCACTGAGTTTATGTCAGAGACAGTCCCTGTTCCCATTACTAGGGAACCCGTTTGGAGATTGAACTAACATGGGCTACATCTGTGCAGGGGTTCTAGGTTATCTCCATGAATGGTCCATGGTTGGACTATCCGTCTCAAAGAAACCCCCTGTGCCCAGATTTTTTGTTTCTGTTGCTCTCCTTGTGGAGTCCTGTCCTCTCCAGGTCTTTCTATCTCCCCCTCATTCATAAGATTCGCTGCACTCTGCCCATAGTTAGTCTATGCACCTTAGTATCTGCTTTGATACCCTGCTGGGTAGAATCTTTCAGAGGCCCTCTGTGGTAGGCTCCTGTCCTGTTCCCTGTTTTCTTTCTATTCTGAAGTCCATCCTATTTGACTTTCTAAGTAGGATTGATCACCTTTCTGAGGTTCCCCTTTCTTGCTTAGCTTCTTTAGGTGAACACATTTTATACTATATATATATATATATATATATATATATATATATATATATATATATACTATATTATATGTCTAATATCCACTTATAAGTGAGTATATACCATGTGCGTCTAAGATAAAAAACTCAAGTGAAAACACATGCTGGAGAGGATGTGGAGAAAGGAAAATCCTCCTCCATTGCTGGTGGGAATGTTAACTGGTACAGTTACTTTGGAAATCAATCTTGCAATTTCTCAGAAAATTAGGAATAGCGATACCTAAAGATCCAACTGTACCACTCCTATGCATATATCCAAAATATGCTTAAGTATACAACAAGGATATTTGCTCAACATGTTAGTAGCAGCTTTATTCATAATAGTCAGAAGCTGGAAACAACCTAGATGTCCCTCAACTGAGGACTGACTGGATACAGAAATTATAGTACATTTACACAATGGAATATTAATCAGCAATTAAAAACAGGAAAATAATGAAATTTGCAGGCAAATGGTGGGAACTAGAAAACATAATCCTGCATGAAGTAGCCTAAAAGCAGAAAGACGCATATGGTATATACTTTAGAATCTTCAAATGAACAATATTAAGAAAAACATCTGTAAATGGCTATCAGGAAGTACCGGCAGCTGATAATTTGGCTATACCCTGTCAGTCAAATACACTTTAGAATGGACAAATGACATTATCAATATCCAGTTGGTTCTATGAGAGGATCATAAAAAGGGAAGATGTAAGCACAAGGAATGTAAGCAGTGTTGAATTTTCTTAAAGCACATGTAAGCAGAATCATGGAGAGAAGATTGTCAAGTATAAAATTTTTCATTGGGAAAGATAAAGCTAAAGAGTAGCTAATGAAAACTCCATCCAACAAGTTTTAGACTTATAAATGGCATGCATGTTTTTGTGCATGCACATATGAAAGCCAGAGACAGGGAGGAGGAAAAGGAACAAGAAGGAGAGACCAGACTACTCACTGTAGCCAACTAATTTTTGTATTTGTGTTAATAAGGATTGAGAGAAATATAAAACCTTCCTGACTCTTATCAAAAAAGATTTTCTCTTTCTGACTTTTGGGACTTAAAACGTTATTAGGCTATCAGAAACAAAATGTAAATGGAATGAGAGGACAGGTCAGAGAGTAAGAGAGCTTGCTCTATGTGGCAGCCCTTTTGGAGTTAATGGAAAATTTGGAGTTAATGGCATCTGAACAGTGGAATTCGGCTTCTTGGCTATTTTCCAAAGTCCAGTCTCTCATAAACTGACCTTGGTGGTCCTACAGCAGACTGTCTGACCCTGAGAAACTCTGTGCAACCAGAGTAACCAGACAGAAGGCTCTGTGTAACCTTGAGTGAGCCCTCATATGTTTTGACCAAGTAAAGCTCCTATGTGAGAAACTGCTTGTACTTTTCTGCCTACTTAAGTGTTAACCTGACGTCCATTAAATCGACACTTTGATCAGCATGTACTTGGTGTCCTTCTCTGTGCTGCCCTGTCTCTTTCTCTCCAGCCCTCTCTCAGGTGGTATTCAGGTCTCACTGCTGGTCGGTGACAGATGGAGCCGAAACCCCGGGAACCTGAGATAGAGGACCAGCTGAGGTAAGTTATAGGGAACACAGGAGTGCACACAAAGCAACTGACCAAGGTAAAGTGGGGTGGCCATCAGGGACAGGGAACTAGTAAGATGTGATTTATCAGATCCCTTAAATAGGTTTTTAAGACACAGAGAATTAGAATAAAACTCCCAAATCCCTTTACTTCGTAAAACTAAAGAGTTACTTGGAAAAATTAAAGCAGCCAAACAGGCAGAAAAAAGTACTTCTAAGGTTATTTCAAATGTTCATAAAGGAGCTCAAACAGATTTGTATAATTTAGGAGCTAAATAGTGAAGATGAAATGGAGTCAAAGAAAAAAGCTGCCAAGTCTCATAATTCAGACTGGCCTCCTGTGCCTTCCCCTCACCCCATGGTTGCAGGTGGCACAGGATCACTGCAGGAAGATATAACTGTTCTCTGAGAGAAAAATCCAGTTAAAAAGAGAACAGGTTCAATTATTAAATATTTATAATAATAATAATAATTTTAATATAACACAAAAGAAGTATTCACTCAGATTAGACTTCCTTTTGTTCAACAGTTAGCTTTTGAGAATGTTCATTCAGCCTGTAAAACAGCTATCAGACCCTATCGAGCTAAAGCTAACTTAACTGATTATATTAAACTTTATGCTGATATTGGGCCTCTCTCAACTGTCATGTTAAAATTACAGCTGAATCCAGTAAAGAGAGTTTCATTTTATGGTCATCTTAAATGGTTAATATATATCTAGGTTATAAATCAAAAGTAATTAAATATATTTTAAAGTTATATTAAAACTGTTGTTTAGAATATATATATATATGTATATATATGCATATATGTTTATAAGGTCTGTAAACATATATGTTTAAAAGGCAACCATATGATATAATTCTGTAATCTTTGCTATACGATATGGGTTAAAAATTATTATAAAACCTCTTAGTTAACATAAATTTTGTTTCCTTTTAGACTGAAATGACAAGTCTCATTTTAAATTGGTATTGGTTTTAAAAATTGGATTGTTTGCACTGGTAAATTTTGAAGTTTGGTTTTGACTTTTAAAATTATAAATGTGCTTTATGATTTCACTCCTAAAGAGCATGCTTTGTTTTAATATTGCAAAAACAGGTTTTAAAAAACATTTAAATGTTTAAAAAGCAGGACCGTGGTTGTTTCTTGTCTTTGTCTCTGTTTTTCTGGGTTTTTTGTTTGTTTGTTTTTGTTTTTGTCTGCCGGCTTTGTGTTTTGGTTTCTATTTATATCATTCATTATATGGATGATATTTTATTACACTTTCCTATAGCTCAAGATGTTATAGCTTGCTATACAGATCTGTCTAAGGCTTTGTCCCAAGCAGGATTAAAAATAGCTCCAAAAAAAGTACAAACTAAAAATCCATGTAGTTATTTAGTTTTTAATTTATTTTCTCTGGCTATTGAACATCAAAAAGTACAAATTAGAAAAAAAAATTAAAGACTCTTAATGATTATCAAAAATTATTGGGGAATATAAATTGGCTTAGGCCATATCTAAAATTAATTAAATATCTTATGCCATAACTAAAATTAACTTATGCCATCGTTTAATGTTCTTAAAGGGGATTTAGCTCCTACCTCCTCCTAAAAATTGACTCCAGAGGCTTAAGATACATTATTATTAATAATAAAGGCTTTAAAAAAATCAATTTGTAACACATTGGGATCCAGATAGTCCTCTCCTATTACTCATATTTCAAACACAGTCAACTCCTACTGGATTGTTATGGCAATCTAATCCTCTGTTGTGAATCCGCTTGTCAGCTAGTGCCAATAAAGTTATTTTGTCTTATTATGAGGCTATTGCCCTAGTTATTGTGTTGGGACACACCCAGGCAAGGGCTTATTTTGGAATTGAGCCTTTTAAGATTATTATACCACATAGTAAAGTTTAAAATAATTGGCTTTACACCAATTGAGATAAATGGTTACTTTCTTTGGCTACAACTAGATAATCATTACCCTTCCAATAAGATTATTCAATCTTTTACTTTATATAGTGTTGTTTTCCTATCATAGTTAAAAATAAACCTTTAAAAAATGTTTGTTCTATATATATATATATTTTTTTTTTTTGATGGTAATGCTAAAAAAAAGGGCTGGCTATACTGTTAATAGACAAAAAGTTATTTTTCAAGTTCCAGGGTTATCTGCTCAATTTACAAAATTGATGGCTATCCATGCAGTTTTACAACATTTTTCTAAGCCTTTTAATTTATTTACTGATAGTGCTTATGTTGCTCAAGCTATTCCTAAGTAAAACAACAGGCCAGATTCTTTCTACCACTTGGGCTAGTCAAATGTTTGCTCAGATTCAAAGACTCATTCAGGCTCGTCATAATCCTTTTGCTATTATTCATGTTAGACCCCTTTCTGGCCATCCTGGATCTCTTTCTTTATGTAACCAGACTATTGACAAAGCCTTAATAACCTTTGCTCAAAAAACATCTATACAAAAAGCTCAATTGGCTCATAAATTACACCATCTTAATAGTCACTCCTTACGTTTAACTTATGGCCTTACCAAAAAACAAGCCAAAAAAAAATTGTTAAAAAATGTAACAATTGTGATGTTTTTCCATCCAGTACCTCATCTTGGGATTAACCTCTGGAGGACTGACCCCAGGTCAGCTATAGCAAATGGATGTGACTCATTTTATAAAATTAAAAAAAAAATAAAATTTATTCATGTAACTATTGATACATATACAAGATTTATTTTTACTATCTTGCATTCTAGAGAAGCTGCAGGCCACATTATAGATCATTGTTTGGCTGCATTCGCTATTCTTGGCATGCCACACCAAATTAAGAATGACAATAAAACAGCTTATACCAACAATCCCTTTAACTTTTTTTGTAAAAAATTAAATATTAAGCATGTAACAAGTATTCCTTATAATCCTATAGGCCAAGGCATGGTTAAACATGTCCATGCCACCATTAAGATGTATTTACAAAAGACAAAAAGGGGGGAATTATGTCCTCCTCATTCATCCAGAGCTCAATTTAAATTTTTAACTTTGGACAAACATGGCAAATCTGCAGCTAAACACTTTTGGCACCCTAAAACCTCCATGGTTAAATGGAGGGACCCCTTGAATAATACATGGCATGGACCTGACCCATTTTAATTTGGGGACGAGGATACATTTGTGTTGTTTTGCAGATTAAAGATGCTGCTTGATGTCTGCCAGAGAGACTGCTGCAACAAGGGAATTTCTTCAAGGAACAAGATCATTCCCAAGTGACAATATTGCTGATCCTGTTGCATCTGATTCATCCAGTGAAGGCTAAAGTACATCTTTAGGCCTTAGTACCAAACCCCCTCTTGTTCTCCCTGTACATGTTAGCACACCTTTGTTTGGCTGGTCTGGTACTATTCATCTTTGTTATTGCCAGATGTGTCAACTTAGCTCAACAGTGCCAAGCTAGATTTAATGCCATTGAAACAGCAGCATGATGTGACTCCCTCACCCCAGGTAGGGGCTTGGCTTGCCCAGCTCAAAGGTCAGCTTTCACCTCTCCTTTTCTGTGTGATGGGCAGTTTAGTCAATGATGGGTTCTGGGTGATCGAATATTTACCAACCTAAGACACGGAAATCCCTCTATAAGCAGGATTCTCCCACAATGGGTCAGATATTTATCAGGAATCACTCCCACCTAAGACAGGCACGGTCCCTTTGTTTTAATTTGAAAGGGAGGAATTGTGGCAGCCCTTTTGGAGTTAATGGAAAATTTGGAGTTAATGGCATCTGAACAGTGAAATTCGGCTTCTTGGCTATTTTCCAAAGTCCAGTCTCTCATAAACTGACCTTGGTGGTCTTATAGCAGACTGCTCTGACCCTGAGAAACTCTGTGCAACCATAGTAACCAGACAGCAGGCTCTGTGTAACCTTGAGTGAGCCCTCATATGTTTTGACCAAGTAAAGCTCCTATGTGAGAAACTGCTTGTACTTTTCTGCCTACTTAAGTGTTAACCTGACGTCCATTAAATCGACACTTTGATCAGCATGTACTTGGTGTCCTTCTCTGTGCTGCCCTGTCTCTTTCTCCCCAGCCCTCTCTCAGGTGGTATTCAGGTGTCAAGGCTGGTTGGTGACAGCTCTACAAGCCATAGGGCCTGATACTGAATCCCAGCATCAATTTAAAAGGCTGAGTGCTATGGAACCCACTTGGACACTGAACTAACAAGGGCTACATCTGTGCCTTACCAGGCCACAGAGGAAAACAATGTAGCCACTCCTGATGAGACCTAATAGACTAGGATCAGAAGGAAGAAAAAGAAGACCTCCTCTATCAGTGGACTTGGGGAGGGGAATGCCTGGAGAAGAGGGAAGAAGGGAGCTGAGGAGGGAGGGAGCCACAAGGGGATACAACATGAATAAAGTGTAATTAATAAAAAATTTTAAAAAGGTGCATGCTGCCATAGATCTGGAATCCTAGCATTGTGTGGGGGTGGGGAGAGGAACATGTTAGTTTCCAGTCTAACTTCAGGTTCATATAAGAGGTCCTATCTCAAGGAAATAAACTGAATAGTGGTAGAGCAAGGAAAGATATGTATTTCTTGGCTTTTTCTCCATTTGCCACATACAGATGCTTACACAACACATTCATGCAAACACATATTTGTATATAGTCACATGCATGTGCACATACTCAAACTTAAGCACACACACAAACACACACACACATCATCTCTAATAAAAATGAAACAGAAATATGAAATATAGACTTAGGATTTTTTAACATTATCAGGAAGTCATTATTTATTCATTTTTCTTTTTTTAAAAAACTAAACTTAGCTGGATATAATATAAAAAAGATTAAAATAAAACTACATTGAAGTTGGACAAGGAAAAGCAACAGAAGGAAAAGAGCCACAGAGAAAGCATACTAATCGGAGACACATTTATACACACATTCAGAAGTCTCACAAAAGTACTGAATTAAAAGCTATAATATTTTCAGTTTTTTTTTTTATACCTCAGTAAGTTGAATATTTTCCCCAAACTTCATGTCTTGCCAAAAGCTGAAAGTGTAACTTTTGGATATATGGTATTCATACATGCAATTGTTTATTAATATTGAGTTGGTATCAGACTAGTTGAAGCATTTCCCCTCTCCAGTGCAATGACTTACAGGAAGACCATAGTGCACAGAGACACAGAAACAAGTAGAAGCTTGGGGTAAAGTTTGGAGCAATTCACCAATTCCAACCCCACTGAAACCCTGACAGGAAACACTGACCACCACAAAGAAAACATACTAGCACTTCTCTCTCAGAGGCTGGAAATAAAGTCTCTGTGAGAGCAACTTCTGTGTGAACTTCCCATCTCCTGTCCTAGGTGTGAAGGGACTTCTGTTCTTTTTAGTGATGTTTTTATGATTCTTTTAGGAACCCAGTATAAAATTTAACCAAAGAGCAAGCATTCTCTTCTGAAGTATTTGAAGCACTTAGGGCAGTGTTTTAAGTACCAATGTGCACAAAAATCACCTGAAGATCATGGCACACTGTCAGTTTTGATCTACTGGGTTGTGGGTGGATTCTGAGTCATCTCCTGTCTAACGGTCCTTCAGGTTGTATCTTTTGTCTACCTCTGCTCTGACATTTCCAAAAGTAAAATTTTAATAGCCATAGAAAGAATTCTATGAGGAAATTTGCCACGTTTTCAGTATATGTGAAAATTCATTGTTCTACTTAGTTTTCCTATTATTGTAATAAAATATTCCAACAAAAGAAACAAGAAAAAGGAGTTCATTTTGGCTCACAGCTCAAGGTTAAGTTTATTAGGGTGGGGAAATCACACAGATGGAGCTTAAGGCAGCTAATTACTTTGTATCCCCAGTCAGTCTTTTCTCCTTTTTCATAAACCAAGATGCAAGCACAGATAATAGTTTCATTAATAGGTGCAGGCCTTACCACCACCCTTAACTGACTGAGAATAACCACCATAAGCATGACCAGAAGCCCATATATCTGGTGATTACAGAACTAATCACATTGACAATTAACACTATCAACTACATTTTGTACATACTACGGACATGAATAACTTTGGAATAATTAAATAAATATCTGATATAGATGATCAGAGAGAGCAAATGTTAACAGAATGTAAAAAAGAACAAGTTATCCTTGTGAGTTGGATTTATCAGAGACCATTTTCATAAAATCAATACAGTAGAGTACATCAAGATAAACAAAGAGCTATAATTCTATTATATAAAACAAATCCATCATACATAGGAATAGAAATGAGTCATGTGTTGTGGCAACATAGTTACTGTTTACTATTTCCCCATATTAGCCATTTCTACAAAACAAAAATAATGATGAAAATTTGGCTACGTTTTCAAATATTTGTAAGATACAAACTCTTACCCAATTCGCAGTGCAAACAACTAAAAGAAGAATGTATGTTCTGACTATTAGATTGGGAATTACATGGATTCTTGTGTTTAATTTTTTATTTCAAATATTATTTGTGTTGTTATTAGTCCTGGAACCACTATTTTAATAGGCAGAGCACTTGGATTTTATAAAGACATAAAGAATACTGATGGCAATTTTAACTCACAGATTTCTGAGGTATTAGTCAAGTGATATAAACCCTGCCTTCCAAGGCTAATGATGCTTCTCACACATGCCAATGGATATATTTTCTCCAAAAGCCTCATAATTATAAACACATTTAATCAGTAAATATTTCACAGCCCCTTTATTTCTGCTGCTTTTAGGAACAACACTGGGACAACATAAGGAACATTGCTGGAAAATACGAGATAAATAACTTTAATCCAAATGTCTATGAAACTTTAAAAGATTGAAGATGAAGCAGAAAACTATATTTTTATTATGATTGTTACTAGCAACAGAGCCCACAAATCTACAGAAAGAAAAGCAGTAACAAGCTTGATGTTAAATTTGATATGAGTTGTCAAATATGAGAAGATATTATTTAACTGGTATAGAAACCCAGAAGAATAGAGAATAGAAACACCTATGAGGAATAAAGCTCATTCAGAGCAATAGCTAAGTGAGGAAGAGTGCTTATTACACAAGCATGAAGATTTATTTGAGTCACGGACAAATGTGCATCCGTATCTGTGGGGAAAGTGAGAAATTATGATCACAGGGACTGGCTCCATGATCAGTGAGAGACATTGTCTCAAAGACATAAGGAAGAGATGATGGTCTTCATATCTGCATGAGTATTCATGTGTGATACACACACTGACAAACACACATATACACATGCACAAACACACATGTGCATACATACATTCATCATATTATTGCATCACACTATGCTGTATGCATTTGACGAGGCTCTGCACAACATCTTCCACTTTCAAACAAATATTTCTCCTGGACTAGAGACTACATAACTGTTGATAAATATATAGACTGCATTTTCAAAAAGGAGGAAGCCCTTTCCGTAGTCCACTCATCTCTGACTCTAGACTATCAGGTCTCATCAGGACTAGCTGCACCCTCTTCCTCTGTGGCCTGGCAAGGCTTACCCCTATCACACACAGGGCACGGTGATCAAAGCACGGGGCCACTGAGTCCATGTTAGAAACAGCCACTCCTCTTCTTGCTAGGAAACCCACATGGAGATGGAGCTGCCCATGGTCCACATCTGAGCAGGAGCTCTAGGTGCTCTCCATGCATGGTCCTTGATTGGCCCATTGGCTCTGCAGGCCCTCGTGGTCCCAGATTTTTTGGCACTGTTGGTCTCCTTGTGGAGCTTCTCTCTCCTCAAGATCTTTCTAACACCTCCTTTCTCCATAAGATTCTCTGGTGCTCTGCTCAAACTTTGGCCCAGAGTCTCAGAAGAAAAGAAACTTCAGAAATATGACAATATTGGTATTGTTTTCCAAAAAAGAATTATGAACAATATGTAAGTAATAAATAAAGATTTCAAATATGCTAGGAAAAAAGCACATCAAAGCATATAATAAGAATAGCTCAAGATGATTAACTTTGACACTGACATCATGACAAAGTCACATGAGCAGATGTGTAATTCTGTGTACATATATATCTTATGTCATCATGCTAATGCTTGTGAAAGAGCTTGCCTGCCTGAGAAAGAAAATAAGTTAAATTTTCTTGGCTTTAAAGCAATGTTTTATGTTTAAATTTTCTTTAATATATTTATATGTACAAACATAAAAGTTTTGCAAAATCAAAAGTTTTATCATTTTTTCTTAAATTCCAATTTATGAAAAATATAACAAAAGTACATTGTTTCTCTCCCTATTTCTCTGTGACTATATCCTTCTGTCTCTCTGTGTATGTATTTGTGTGTCTGTGTGCATGCATGAATACAGGCCACAAGTCAATATTAGGTGTCTTTCTCAACGACTCTCTTATTTGTCCTTAAAGAATAGTTCTTTCTACATGTCGACATCCAGTTAGACCAGCACCATTTGTTGAAGATGCTATCTTCTTTTCTAACATATAGTTTAGGCACTTTAATGATGGATCTGTCTCCCCATCACCCTGGTTATTTTTTCCTGCTTTGCTTTTCAATTTTTTTTCCTTAATTGAATTAAGCTCTCTTGGCCAGGATTGCTTGCTTGATTTTTCTTTTTCTGATTTTTCTCTTGGCAATATATTGTTACTGAAACAGATTTTGGGGTGGAGAAAATGATCTATTACTTTATCGAAGTAAGACTTATTAATGTAAATGCAGTAATTGTTATGACTTTGAAAAGAATAGAAAATCAATGGAGATGAGAAATTGGGTGCTGGCCTTGAGATTGTTATAGTGTGATTCTATGTCACTCCAATTAAGAAAAACACACTGAGGGTCAGAATAACAACCAATCAGCATGTCATTACTTTTTCATCTGCATTGAAGCTTTCAGCACTTTGCATTTTATTCTCTTAAAGGGAAATTATTTCTACTTGTTACAGGAAGTCTTTTGTTGTCGTTGTTAAAAAGAAAAAGAAAAAGAAAGGAATTGATTTTTCTTTTACTCCCAAAGTGCTGGAAGAATAAAACTGCAATTGTAATAAGCACAACCCTGAATTCTTCAGAAAGATCATAACTTCACAAGATACTATTAATCAAGGGGTCATGTGTGTTTCAATGCTTCCATGTGAGTTTTAGTACCTTGGACTACAGTTAATCCCTTATCAGTCACAAATTCTTTAAGGAGAAATTTAGAGTTGCATGTTTCATTGGTTTGTGCACCTTCGAATACTGAACCAGGAACCTTGGACCTGCTAGATAAACCCTATACCATTCAGCTACACCACTGCACCATTACTGGTTCTGTCTTCTGAACTCATGATTATTGCTCAACTATGTTAGGAGTTGTTATCACTAGTGAGTGTTCTCTCAGCCATGAGGATGAAATCAGCCCTGTTACACTGATAATGTAAACCTCAACTTTGCTCATTCTCAACTCCGCAATTGTTTAGTGAAAAAAAAAAAACAAAAAACAAAAAAAAAAAAAACAAAAAAAACTCAGATGCATATCTATCACCCATATTGAATTGCTTTTAAACTGATAAGAATGTGTTTGTAAATATCTAGTTCTAATAAATTAGTAAATTCCCAGAGATAACATAATTACATTTACAAAGTGAGTGAGTAAACCACATATTTATTAAAATGTAAAGAACAGCTACTATAATTCAGGTTAAGTAAATATGCCACATTTAGTAATGTTGTATTCCAAGACTTACAATTTATCTGAACAGTTCATCGAATCAGAAACTGATTAGTTTTTTTTCTCAACTTTTAGCCTTGAAAATGGTGCCTGGAGACTGTGATTTAATGTAATTGTTTGGAAAGTACTTTTACTCTTTCAGGAAGGATTACTCAAGGGACTTTATGTTCAGGCAAGTCAAATGTAAGCCCATTCCCCTATGTCCCATTACCATATACATTTCTTAACTTGGAAAGTTGTTTAAGGGAAAACTGAAAGAGGAATATTATAGTTTGAATCGTTTATTATTTTATGTCCTTGTTGTACCTCCATCCTGTCTCCCCCCTCCCCGTTCTATCCTACCTCCTCTCCCTTCTCCCTTCATCTTTTTCTCACAAAAGGAGAGCTCTCTTTCCAATCCACTCCAAGTCAACAAATTACATCAGAACTGAGTGTGTCTTCTTTTCCTGTGTCCTTGCAAGGCAGCCCATCCAGAGGAAAGTGATCAAAAAGTTGGCAAGTAAGTCTTTGTCCCATGCAGTTCCCACTTCTCTTACTATAGGATCCACATAAGGCTTAAGCTGTTCATCTGCTACATTTTTATAGGGGACATAAGTCCAGTTCATCCATGGTTTTTGGGTGATGTTTCTGTCTCAGCAAGCCCTTCTGGGCCCTGGTGAGTTGGCAATTTTCTTGTGGAACTTCTGTCACCTCCAGGCCCTATTCTGATTCCTGCTACTTTTTTCACAATACTTCCTATGCATCTCCCAATGTTTGAGTGTGAGTTTGACATCTGCTTTGAGATGTTGCTGCGTAGCACCTCTCAGAAGACGAGTCTGTCTGGCTCCTGTCTGCAAGTTTATCAGAGTATCATTCATAGTCAGGACTTGGCACTTCCTGATAAGGTGGGTCTTTGATAGGGCCAGGCATTTGTTGGGCATTCCCCTAACCTCTGCTTTATCTGCCCTATCTTTACCCCTGCAATCTTGTAGGAAGGGTAAAATTTGAATATTAAAAGGCCTCCAAAATTTTATGTGTTTAACCCTAGGTCACAAGCTGGTGGCATTATGCTGCTAGGTGAAATGCATACTTGAACATGTGTCCTGAAAAGTGTACGCCTATCATTTGCCTGCAAATTTCATGATTTCTTTCCTTTAAACTGCTGAGTAGTATTCCATTGTGTAAATGTACCATAATTTCTAAAGTCATTCCTCAACTGAGGAACATTTGGGCTATTTCCAGATTCTGTCTAATATGTATAAAGCTGCTACAAACATGGTTGAGCAAATGTTCTCTTTCTATACTTGAGTGTCATTTGGATATATGCCTAAGAATGGTATAGCTGGACCTTGAGGTATCACTATTACTAATTATCTGAGAAAGAACCAGATTGATTTTCAAAGTGGTTGTACAAGTTTACATTCCAAACAGCAATGCAGGGGAGTTCCCCTTTCTCTACATCCTCTCCAGCATGTATTGTCACTTGAGTTTTTGATCTTTAGCTATTCTGATGGGTGAAAGGTGAAATCTTAGCATCATTTTGATTTGTATTTCCCTGATGATTTAGGATGTTGAGCATTTCTTTAAGTGGTTCTCTGCCATTTGATATTCCTCTATTGAGAATTCTCTGTTTAACTCTCTACCCCATTTTTAATTGGATTACTTGATTTGTTGCTGTTTTACTTGCAGGGAAATGGTGGGAACTAGAAAAGATCATCTTGAGTGAGGTATCCCAGAAGCAGAAAGATACACATGATATATACTCACTTATAAGTGGATATTAGAAATATAATATAGGAGATAGAAAGACAAGGAAAGGTCTGGAGCTCCACAAGGAGAGCAACAGAACCAAAAAATCTGGGCCTAGGAGTCTTCTCTCAGACTGAAATTCCAACCAAGGACCATTCATGGAGGTAACCCAGAACCCTTGTACAGAGGTAGCCCATGGAGAACTCAGTCTCCATATGGTCTCCCAAGAAAGGGGAACAGAGGCTGTCTCTGACATGAACTCAGTGGCTGGCTCTTTGATCACCTTCCTCTGAGGGGTAGCAGCCTTACCAGGCCACAGAGGAAGACTATGAAAGACAGTTCTGATGAGACCTGAGGTGTTAGGGTCAGATGGAAGGGGAGGAAATCCTCCCCTATCAATGGATTGGGGCAGGGGCATGGGAGGAGATGAAAGAGGGGAGGAGGGCTGTATTGGGAGGCGACGGGGGTGGGGCTATACCTGGGATAAAAAGTAAATAAATTGTAATAAAAATATGAAGAACTAATATATATATATATACATATACTCATCTCTTGCCTCTTTTATCCATATCTCCCTCCTGCTCCTTGATGACCACTAAGGGTACCCCTGTCTTCCATCATGATCTTACCATGGTGATATTTCTTATCTTTGGACCAAACTGTGTATCCAAGTGACCATGTTACTAAAACCTCTAAAACTGTAAATACAAATATGTTTTTCTTCCTTTGAAATTGTTTCTTGTCACAATGAGAGAAGAGGAAAAAGAAAACAAAACACCCAAACATAAAATGCTCAAGATTGGTAATCGTTTTGAGAACCTCATGTGGGGATCACTATTGCAAGGTGCCATATGCCATAAAAAAATAAGGGAATTGCTAATGAATAATACAAAATTTCAATTGTAGTCACCTACATTTTCCCACATTTATGTAATTTTTTGAAGTTCTTTCTTTTTTTTACTATCCCCTTGAGTCTTTTAGTTATGCCAATACACAAGCAACCATACTTTCTAAGCAAAAAGTCTCTTCTTCCTCCAGCAGCTATCAAGAGCCAATCACTCCTCAGTTAAAAATGGAGTATCATGAGTATGTTTTCTATAGCTACATCATGACTTTCAGAGGAGAATATGTGTTAATTGTACTGTGGTCTGTTTTGGTGAACTTATTGATAATCAAACCTACTGTAAATCTAGAAACAATCTCACTGGTAAAAGAAAATATTAGACAGCTTTATGCATTATAAGATTATCTGTTTATTGCAGTCATATAAAAATCAGAAAATTATTAAGTCCATCAATATAATCAGTGCCCTTGCCACCATCACTGAACAGTGTATGGGAGCAATATTGATTTTTTTTAAATAAATTTAGAGTGGGTCTGATTAACGATGCCAAATATATTTCACATATTATCAAGCTTTCTAAATGGGTTGACTCACAAACGCCAGAATGAAAGAATGAAGTGGTTACTCTCTGAGTGGTACCTGTCAGTGTCTAGTCAAATGGAATCCCCAGGGAGTAATAACCAGTCAAACACATTTAACTGCTATTGGCTATGGAAGTAAAAGCCTGGTAATTTTGGAATGACGCTCACCTTTGGTGATTTAAATTGAAGATGACATATCTAAATTTTAATTACAAGCTGAAAACTAAAGGATAGCAGAAAAAGCTGGAGCATCCCTTAGGCAATTAAAATTGCTTTTCCAATTTATTAAATTTAGCTAATAAATTAGATGAGGCATGTTGTTGTCTTGTCTGTTCCATTGCTCACAGTTCGTGTTACAGAGGCTTTGCCATTAGTGCCTGTAAGACCCCACAATGTCAGAAAAGCAACAGAGGCTCGAAACCAGGTTCTATGAATTCTCATCTACATGATGGCTGGAGATATGGATGATGCATGTTAGGAATTATTATTAATCCTGCTACCATCTGTATATGAAATCCATTGTGATTCAGTATTATAGCATTTCTTTAAAAATAATATGAATATGTCATGTAATTTTACCTGGTTGTTTTTTTCTTGCTAGTGTTAATATATAAATCGATTTTAGACAGTTTTCATATTAAAAGTGTAGAGAAACACAAATTTTGGCATATTTAAAAATCTATGCAGTTGATCTTCCATGAACTAAAACAAACAAACAAACAAAAATTTCCAGTAGTAAATTGTCAGGGAATGATTTATGTGTCAAGTCTGAAATAATGCAAAATGTAGTTCTCATTTTATCATCTTTTTTCTGAATAACATTTTACAATAAACTATACTTTTTCCATTTTAGACATGATATACTTTATTTCTCAATGTCAAGTTACAATTAATAATTAAGAATTTATCTTTGATATTTTTTGTTATTGTGATTTTAGCAGTTCGTACATTGTAATTGCATGATATGAATCAGTAGGATGAGATATAATTGTTTCAAAACTTTTAGATCCTGTATAAATTGAATTAGAAATTTGATCTAAATACTGGGTAAAAGCAGGAAATCTAAGAATATAATGTTGATTGCTTTTGTACTGCAATTATCAAAAAAGTACACAAAGTTTCTGACATTGACACTGAAAATAGGTGTTAAATATTTATAAAGGTGCTCTGATTTGCATAGAGACATTTCATCAAGGAGTTTAAACACATTTATTTTTCAACATACAATTCATCAAGAATTTTCTAGATATTTTTGCATTATGCTAGTTGCAACATAAAATAGAACTCTAGAAAAATATAATATTTTTACCTTACAAAGTTTGCAATTAAATTGTGAAAACATTATCTGTATACATGAAATAGTTATCACTTTAAGGGCATATCTGATTATGTATCCATGGTGATATACCATGGAGGAACTGACAGAATTGTGGAGTGAAAGCCAGATCATTTACATTAAAGAAGGCAGAAAATATCACTGGGGGTGGTGAGGAAGCAAGAGGTAGGTTTTTATTATTATTATTATTATTATTATTATTATTATTATTATTATCTTAGCATCAAGATAATATCACAGAAGAATAAAGAAGACTAATTTCAAAACTTACTGTCACTACTTACAAGGCAGTTCGCAATTTGCAATTCAATTGAGTCACATAAAAATTGAATATAATTTATTACTAAGCCATAATGTTTGGAGGTGAAGAGAAAAACATAATGTAGCCCAAGAATCATCCACTGTTACAGCAAATAGTTTACGTATATCCCAAAAGCTGTTATTTTCTCAGAAACAAGCTTCATGGAAAATAAACAAGTTTCTGTTATTGTCTCTTTTTCAAAAGATATTCTCACTGACATCAAATTTTTCTTGTTCACTTGTTTTCACATCTTAAGCAGCAGCCTTGAGTACTAAAAATTAAACATAAACGAAAGTGATTTAAATGCCAAGAGAGTTGACAATGTGGAGTTTCCTAAAGCTACTTCAGTGTGTAAGTGAAAAAGAAAAAAAGAAAAAAAAAAAAAAAAGAAAGACAGCACTGTTGTGAGAAAACAATGACCATTCTAGAGACAGTCACCTTAGTGTTGCACCTGCCTTAGAGCTAGAAGAGTCAGCTTGATGATCAGTACCAACAGGAGACTGAGCTTCAGGGATACATGCTACTGTGTTCTGAGGTAGAGGTTTTTGGTTTTTTGGTTTGGTTTGGTTTGGTTTGGTTTGGTTTGGTTTGGTTTGGTTTGGTTTG
>NW_026596240.1:4627191-4683659 GCF_907164565.1 Psammomys obesus | reverse complement strand
TGGTTTGGTTTGGTTTGGTTTGGTTTGGTTTGGTTTGGTTTGGTTTGTTTTTTGGCTTTTGTTTGTGTATGTGTGTGTGTTTTGCAGGAGATTTACTTTTCATCCCAATCACAGCCCCCTCCCTCATCTCCTTTGGTTCCCACACTCCCTTTATTTACCCTCCTTTCCCTTCCCCCTCTTCTTCTCCTCAGAAAAGTGGAGGCTCCCATCCCTACCTCACCCCCTCCGAACCCATGGAGCCACATCAAGTAACATCTGGACCAAGCACATCCTCTTCCACTGAGATAAGACAAGGCAGCCCAGCAAGGGCAATGTGATCCAAAAGCAGACAGAGTCCATGTCAGAGACATCCCCGAGTCCACTTGCTAGGGAACCTTCATGAAGACCAAGGTGCCCATAATTTACATATGTGTGGTGGGCCTAGGTCCAGTCCTTGCATGCTCTTTGGTTGGTGCTTCCATCTCTGTAAGCCCCCATGGGCTTATTTTACTCTAACTGGTCTTCTTATGGAGTTCTTGTCCCCACCGGGTTTCTCCATCCTTTCCCCTACTCTTCCACAAGACTTCCCAAGTTCTGCCTAATGTTTGGCTGTGGGTCTCAGCACTTGTTATGATCTGTTGCTAGGTGGATCCTCTCAGAGGACAGTCATGCTATGTTTTTGTCTGCAAGCACAGCAGAGAATAATTAATAGTGTCAAGGGTTGGCTCTCTCCCAACAGGTGGGTCTCAGGTTGGGCCAGTCATTGGTTGGCCATTCCCTCAATCTCTGCTCCATCTTTATCTATGCACATCTTGTAGTTAGGGTAAATTTAGGGTGGGAGGTTTTGAGGGTCGGTTGGTGTCCCACTCTCTGCACAGGAACTCCTGCCTGGCTAGGAGCTGGTCCTGTCAGTCTCCATGTTCCTCACTGGAGGAATCTCAGCTAAATTCAGCCCCATGTCTTCCCAGGAACCTACCTGTGTTCTGAGTTTTTATCAAGGGATTGTTTCTCAGAGATGGGTATCTAGTTCCTGAAATATACAGTAGCAAATAGTGACTTGAGTTCAGACAAATACAATGACAAGAAAGGGCGATACCTGGAAAATTATTCATATTTGTTGCTTAAAGTATGCTGTATGAAAATAGTAGGTATCAACAGAAATTTATAAGGCTCGGGACAAGAAAGCAATAGCCTGTGACATTCACAATTTTATATCAGAGTTTTTGTTATTGGTATTGTTTGTCCTAAGATTCCAAGGTTTTTTTTTTGTTTTTTTTTTTTTTTTTTTTTTTTTTTTTGCTTGAATTAAACAAAACCTGAGCTTTCTTTAGCGGGGTACATCATTACTGTGCTGTAGAACTGATGCTGATGTATTTCTGTGCTCTTTCCTGTGTAAAAGTACACTTTCCTATATCAAAACAAATATAAAATTTTCATGCTGAAAAGAATGATTTTGTTTTTTATTTGCAGCAGAGATGGATCACTTTAATAGCTAATAACTCCCTTTCTCATTCTAATCTTTAAATGTCAGAAGTGTAGTTACTATGAGCAATGATGTCTAGGAAATGTTGCTTTAAAATCTTAACATGGTCCCACAGTTAGTGTGTGGAACACAACTGGGAATCTTACTGTGATTACGTTTTCACACCAAAGAGGAATAAAAAGCATCAAAAAGCCATTTTAAAAATCAAGAATTGGGAAACAAGAAGGCAGCATGATAGAAATATTTTTCTTTTTTGGCTTGTTTCTAATTCAGTGCATTTTGAAGTTATATTTAACTTCTCAGAATGTTTCCTTAGAGTGGATATATAGTGCAGGCCATTAACTTACAATGTGACAGGTACCAGGTATATATTTATGTTCAGGCTGCAAAAATATATTGCAGTGATAGAAAAAGGGAAAAATGGGAATATAAATATATTCTAGAATACTCCATGTTTAGTTCACCATTTTATTCATTGCCAAATAACTACTAGAGTTTTTTGAAGTAGGTAAAAAACATTAAATATAGATAAAACAAACATACAAACAAAACACAAAGCAGAAAATTTTCATCATTTTAATTCAGCAAAATTATTCTAATTGATACACTGTGTCACTGAAACATAAATGAGAATATTAATATGATTCTTCACTTTTTTGGGCAATTTTATGAAATGTATTGACCTGTATGTGTGACATCTAGATGCCTATGTGTATATCTGCATACATGTAATATGATTGCATATGTACAGGTGAGTTTGGAAGCCAGGGATCACTGTCAAATCACTTCCTCGAAAATATTCCACTCTAGTTTTTGAGATTTTTTTCTCAATCTACTATTCACCAATTCGGCTATTCATTAAGCTCCAGGAATCTGACTACCTTTGCTCTGCTACTACTTCACTCATAAACCCTTGCCACATGACACAGCTTTACATTGTTCTGGAGATCCAAACTAAGTTCCTCATGATTGCTTCTTTTCCAACAGATCTAACTCCTCTGTTCCACAATTAATTGAATATTCTCTTAGTTAGGTTTTGTAAAGCAACAGTGTTAATCACATTATCTCTTTGAGTTCACAGAAATAAAAAATCATGTTTACTAAATATTCCCTCGATTCTTTAAGGCATTGCTCTAGATTGAATTTTGGTTCAAAACACAATAAAAAGCAGAAATTATTTTTATCATAAAGTACCTTGGTGTGACCCTAACCAAGCAAGTAAGACTTGTATGAAAAAAATTTCAAGTCTCTGAAGAAAGAATTAGAAGATATCAGAAGATGGAAAGACCTCCTGTGCTCATGACTTGGCAGGATTAACATAGTAAAAATGGCCATATTACCAACAGCAATCTACAGATTCAATGCAATCCCCATCAAATTACCAACACAATTCTTTACAGAACTGGAAAGAAAAATTCTCCACTTCATATGGAACAACAAGAAATCCAGAATTGCTAAAACAATTCTCCACAGTAAAAAATCTTCAGGAGGTACCACCATCCCTGATCTCAAGCTGTACTATAGAGCAACAGTTATAAAAACTGCATGGTACTGGCATAGAAACAGAATGGTGGATCAATGGAACCAAACAGAAGACCCAGAAATAAACCCATACACTTATGGACACCTGATTTTTTACAAAGATGCCAAAACCATACAATGGAAAAAAAGATAGCATCATCAACAAATGGTGCTGGTCGAATTGGATGGCTACACGTAGAAAAATGCAAATAGATCCATATTTATAATCCTGCACAAAATTAAAGTCCAAGTGGATCAAAGACCTCAGTATAAAATGAGACACATTAAGCGTGTTAGAAGAAAAAGTGGGGAAGAGCCTGGAACTCATTGACAGAGGACCTCATCGTATCTGTTTTAATCTCTCTCCTTTCTTTAAAATTTTTATTTTTTATATAAATTACAGTATACAATAAGAATATTTGCTCAACCATGTTTCTTCCACCTCTTTTTCATTATTTTGGCTTATATGTCTGAATTTAAAAAATAAGAAGAGAAAAATATTAAT
Source organism: Psammomys obesus (assembly GCF_907164565.1). Lineage (NCBI taxonomy): Eukaryota > Metazoa > Chordata > Mammalia > Rodentia > Muridae > Psammomys > Psammomys obesus. Next base: position 4,680,171 of record NW_026596240.1, on the reverse strand, counting down.
AGGCCAATGTTCTTGGATTTGAAAATAAATAAGAGCTACCAGGAAGATGATCAAAGCATCAATTGTTAAAAAGCTACTTCTTAGCATTTCTTAAAAATTGAAAGAAGCAAATTAAATTTATGCATAGTAGGAATTGTATCTTAATAAGAAATTACATGTTATTTATGAACCCCCTCTCAAATCTTATGTTCTTGTCAAGTAATATGGGAAGTGTTGCTGTAAGGAATATTTGAGGTCAAACAAATTAATTAAAATTGTATATTGCAAGTTAATTTATGAGTGTTATTTAATAATAATAGACTTAAAATTAATTTTCACATTATTTTTATATTTAGAACTTTTGGAATTATTAATAAATTTGACATGAAAGGGAGACAGAGAAATATGTTAAAGACTCAAATCAAGAAATGCAATTATTTCCACTTTCATTTGGGCATACTCCAACAACACAAAAATGACAAAAAAAATTGTAATGGCCCTTCTTACTGTCTTGTGGAAAATATGAAAACTCAAAATTGTAGATGTGAAGGTTTTACAAAAAGAAACTACAGATATGCTCCTGGCAGAGATAAAATTAGAATTCAAGTCTGTCTTTAAGTTTTTCACTTACAAAAGTTATCATGCTTTGTTGCTGTTTTGGTTAGCTTTGATTGTCAATTTGACACAATTTAGAATCGCTTGGGAAAAAGGTCTCAATGTTGCACTGTCAACTTTGGATTGGCTGTGGGCATATATGGACAGAGTTGTCCTAAATAAATTGACTAGTGTTTGGAGAACCAGCCTATTCCAGACAGTAGCTTTCGCTAGGCAAGTGTCCTAAACTGTATTAATGGAGAAACAGAGGTGAGTCCAATCAAGCAAGCAAGCAGCATGTATGCATTCATTTAACTCTGCTCTGGCCTATTGATAAGGCCAGCTACCCTATGTTACTGATAACTTGACCTTCCTGGTATGAATTACACTCCATCTAGCCTGAAACTCTGAGTAAAGAATACCATTTCTTCCCTTATATCTTTCTGTCAGAATATTTTTTCACATCAACAGAAATGAAATTCAAACTCATTGTATATCAAAACCTCAGAGATAGTTCCTAAAACAATGGAAATATCACTATCTCTAAACTATAGCACTAAATGGATGGATTAGTTGATTCACTATAAACTCCTCTAGTTCTGAAAAAAAAAAAAAAAGAAAGACCATTCAAGTGACAAGAATCAAAACTATTTATTCGGAGCTTGCTATAACAAAGAAACTAAAACATATCACTTTGTATTTGTGCAAAAAACTCAGAGACTTGCAAAGGATTAAAAGTTTTTGGTAGCTGTAAATTTGGGGCATCTACACAAGGCTAACTAGAGCATCTGCTATGATGGCTTAGTGGTGTATATATTCTTACTTGAATTGGTACTAAAATAGAAGTGACATAGTTTAAAAGCATCTGTCAGTCATTGCTCAGTTCTTACCAGTAATACCTGATTGATAGTTGGATTGATGTTTGAGTTGTTGCCACACTGATTTCTATGATTATGCTGATGTTTATAAAGCATAAGTTAGATTTTTGGGTCTTAATAATTTAACTTGTAAATCAAATTTCTGCTTACATGTAAAATTGTCATTGGCTATGTTAATCCTCATGTTTTTAGTTCCCTCTTTTAATCTTGCTACTAGGTGTAGAGCTTGCTTATAGGTGTAGAGAAATTTTAGTCCAGCAACAAGGCTGCTCTGGCATGTGATAACATCCAAAGACCTATCTCTATATAACCCAGCTGGAATGCAGACACAACACAAACCTTTATTCCCTCTGGATGGAGTACAGACATGTCCTCAGTGCATACCTTTAACCCCAAACAATGAAGGTAAAGTTAGTTTGTAGAAGGAAACATGCATGTTTGAAAGTGATATCTAATTGTGGGGGATGGGGCAAAGAAAGTAATGAATCAGAAAATTTTGACAAAATAAGACATTCCTACCTCTCATAAGAACACTGAAAAAAGAGACTTAGGTGCCTTAAGAAACAAGAAAGACAGTATAGGAAGACATACAGACAGTACAGACAAACAGATAGATAGTACAGGAGACGAACAAACAGTAAGAGTGCAGTAGAGTTCATTGAGACGGTAGAGTCGAACTTGGAAGAACAGTTGAGTTTGGACAGCTCTGAGCCATTTTTTTCCAAGTACAAAAATTCAGTGAGAAGCAGAGAGAAGTTAAATTGAATCAATCATCAAAAAGAGGAAATTGGGGCAGGACATCTCAATTGAACCAGCCAGCCAGAGTTCAGAAGGAACTGGAAAGGGTGACCTTATTCAGCAGTAAGCCTCAAAGACAACTACAGCTGCTTTGATACCCTGCAGGGTAGAGTCTTTCAGAGACACTTTGTGGTAGGCTCCTGTCCTGTTGCCTGTTTTCTCCCTTTTCTAATGTAATGTCCATCCTCTTTGCCTTTCTGAATGAGGATTGAGCATCTTAACCTGGGTCCTCCTTCTTGCTTAGCTTCTTCAGGTATACAGATTTTAGTATGTTTATCCTACATTATATATCTAATATCCACTTATACGTAAGTATATACCATGTTTGTCTTTCTCTTCTGGGATGCCTCTTTCAGGATAATCTTTTCCAGTTCCGACCATTTGCCTGAAACTTTCATGAGTTCCTTTTTTTTTTTTTTTTTCATTGCTGAGTAATATTTCATTGTGTAAATGCAGCACAATTTCTGTATCCATTGCTCAGTTGAAAGACATCTGGGTTGTTTCCACGTTCTGGCTGTTACAAATAAAATTGCTATGAACATGGTTGAACAAATGTCCTTGAGCATATTTTGGATATATGCCTAGGAGTGGTATAGCTGGATCTTGAGGAAGCACTATTCCTAGTTGTCTGAGAAAGTGCCAGATTGATTTCCAAAGTGGTTGTACATGTTAACATTTCCACCAGCAGTGGAAGGGGGTTCCCCTTTCTCCACATCCTCTCCAGCATGTGTTGTCACTTGAGATTTTGATATCAGCCATTCTGATGTGTGTAAGGTGAAATCTCAGGGTCTGTGACTTTTTCCTAGTAATATTCCTTAGGATACTATATTACATTTATAAAACTAATCTTTAGATCAGTAAACTGACAAAGGAAGATTTGCCCTCACCAAAGTGTGGGCAGGTTCCTGTCAGTTAATATCCTACCTTGACAAAAGAGGCAAAAAGCTTTAAGTTTCCTGCTTGCATTAGCTGGCTTCCTATTGCTGTGAGGAAACGTAATTACCAATGTAACTCTTCTAAAAGAAAACTTTTAATTGGGACCTTGTTTACAGTTTTAGATTTTTAGTCTAAATCATCATGGTGGGATGCAGACAGGCAGAGCTTTGAGCAATACCTGAGATCTTTGCCTTCTGATCAATAAGCAACAGACAGAAAGAGAGACTAGGCCTGGCATGGACTTTTGAAACCTCAAACCCCATCTCCCATTGGTAAAAATCCTGCAACAAAGTGACACCTACTACAACAAGGCCACAACTCCTAATCCTTTCCAAATGCTTCCACTTCCAGTCCTAGGTGATTATGCATTTCCATAGGTCACTAATTCCAGAAATAAGAAAACTATAAAATTTCCTACCCAAGAAATAGCTTGGAGGTAACAAGAATGGGAAGGTATCTTATCTCAGGGTAAGGCATCTGTGCTGGGCAGCCCACAGACCTAATGTTCCCGAGGTCAATGTTAGTTGTATCAGTTAGCCAATCACTTTGTAACAAACTTGCCCTTGCTGAATATCATCCAATCCTGTAATTACAAAACTGGGAAATCTGGGTTCTTGCTCAAACACCAAATAAAAACCCTGCCATGTAGCTGCTCAGGGCTCTTCTCTCTGATCCACTGAGTTGGTGAGAGACCAGGCTTAAGCCTAAGCCTGAGTAAAGCAAAGCTCTTTGCTGTTGGAAAATATATATTATGTCTATATATTCAAAAATATATAAAATATATGTACTATATATATATAGTTATATATATAGTTTTATATGTATACATGTATATGCATCTATGGTGGTCATTCTTAGGGTATCCATGTATTTATTCTTTTATATCATGTCAAATCTTGTTCTCAGGTCCTTGGACATCAAGACTTATAACAATGGCCACACCTATGTTGCTGTTTTAACACTTGGAATTGTGACTCATCAAAAAAACAGCTTACCAGACTTCCAGTTTAAGGAGTCTGCAGGTTGTACATCAGGAACATCTTTATTTATTATTGAGTGATATCTATTCAACCAAAAATTGCTTGTTCCTGGTAATATGCTAGATATTAATATAGTACATATCTCTCTGCCCCTCACTCTTCCAGAGACAACAGCATCTCTCTTGCAGTGCCAGCTTCGTCTCTTAGACATGATGGTGAAGGTCAGAGTGACTGGATTTGGTTACCAAGGCTGCCTGCTTGCCTGGCAAAGTGCAGATTGTTGGCATCGATGACACCTTCATTGATCTCAGCTACACAGTCTACATGTTCCACCTATGGCAAGTTTAATGTCACCGTCAAGGCTGAGAATGGAAAGCTTGTCATTGATGAGAAGGCCATCGCCTTCTTCCAGGAGTCAGATTCAGCTAACTTCAAATGGGGTGATGCTTGTGCTGAGTATGTTGTGGAGTCTAGGGGTGCCTTCACCACCCTGGAGAAGACAGGGTTCACTTTAATGGTTCACTTTAATCCCTGCCCATTCTGCCTAAGCTCCTATGCTTGTGATGGGTATGAACCCCAAGAACTCACTCAAGATTGTAAGCGATGCTTCCTGCACTAACAAATGCTCGCTCTCCTCTCCCCATGGCCAAGGTTACCTATGACAATTTTGGCATCATAGAAAGACTCATGACCACAGGCCATATCATCACTGCTACCCAGAAGACTGTGGATGGCCCCTCTGTATAAAGCAGTGGTGTGATGGCTGTGGGGCTGCCCCAAACATCATCTCTACATCTACTGGTGCTGCCAAGGCTCTCAGCAAAGTCTTCCCGGAACTGAAGATAAAGTGCACTGGTATGGTCTTCTTGTTCCTAACCCCAATATGTCTGCCATGGATCTGATTTTCCTGCTGGAAAAAGATGCCAAGTATGATGACATCAAGAAGCTGGTGAAGTAGGCACCTAAGGGCCCACTAAATTGCATCTTTTTATACACTGAGGATCAGGCTGTCTCTTGCGACTTTAACAGTGACTCCTACTCTTCCACCTTTGATGCTGGGGCAGCATTGTTCTAAATGACAATTTTGTACAGCTCACTTCATGGTATAATAATGAATACGGATACAACAACAGGGAGATATGCTTCATATCCTACTTGGTCTCAAAGAATAAGAAGTCCCAGACAGCCCTCTTTGGCAAAGACACAGAGCAAAAGAGAGACCCGTAGCTACTGAGGACTCCCTGTCCCAACTGAGCCCCTGACAGTGAACATTTCTTTCTCAGTCTCCATTTCAGACCTCAAGAATAATGGGAAGGGCCTAGGAAGCCCTACTCTCTTGAATGCTACCCCCATCCCTCAAATACAATTCATAAAGCAGTTGATTTTGGTGTTTATAGTTGTGTTGTTTTCAGATTTATGATTTTGGTAATAATACATGAGAAAAAAAAAACCTTCAAGATATCTTCATGAAAGCATTTTATACATGAAACTAACCAAGATATCTATTCCAAGATTAACAGTCTCATAGAGAAACTTCACGATATACCCTTGTAATTGTGTAATGACCCTAGCAGCTGCTTCAATAGCGCAGAAGATGATTGGCATGCACCGACTTTTCAAACCATGCCTAAACTGACATTACTGGATGGCCTCTTAAATTCTTCAGCTAATTGCCCAGTGGGATTCTAAAGAAGATCACAATATTTCATGATGTAAATTATTTGGTTGGCATAACAACCACTAGGCATGTCCTTATAGTCTCTTTTTAAAAGAGCTTTGAGTTTGATGATACAACTTCTCTGGAAGTAACAATATTTTAAAATGTTCAAAGAAGTGGCAACTTTAAAAACATGGATTTTTTTTATTTTTTAATAAAAATATAAGTATATCATGTCTTCTCTCCTTTACCTCCTCCTGTTTATTTTATACCTCTTTATCGGCACTTCTCAAACTCAAAGTTTCTTTAAGTGTTAATATTACATATATGTATAAATGCATAGATATTGAAATATAACTGACAAATAATTTACTGTTCATAAAAACATACATATATACATTTAAAATGTTTTTGTTTCTATTTATTGATTGATTGATTTTTAAACACATTCAGGAACAGAAATTTTATAACCAGGGATGAGTCTCCCTGAGAAAGGCTTTCTCTCTCTCTCTCTCTCTCTCTCTCTCTCTCTCTCATTGTCCACTGCTGTCTTTTTTTTTTTTTTTTGTATATAGATGAGGTTTTGTAATGGAAGTTTTGGTTTCTTTAAAAACTCAATTGTGTTATGTATGTAGGCTATTGTTTTAATTCTAAGTGTGGGATTTTAGTTTGGGCTTTAGTGTGTCCACAGTTGATAATTTCCTCTTGCAGGGAATGGTATTTGCTGGGAAGTAACAGCTTGCTTCATGAAGCATGAAGAGGGGTGTGGTCCAGGACGCTCAGGGATATAAATATGAAAGCACAGAGAGAGAAGTGGTGACAATTTGGAGATTGTGTAGCTACTTTGAGGAGAGTGACAGATAGAAACATTTCAATACAGCAGCTTGCAGAAGAGTGCTTACTGTGTTTGCTGTTGATGGAGATTGGCATAGCCCCCAAAAAACCCATGGACCCTAAATAGCTGGGAGAAGTAAAGGGGTGGGTGCCCCTTCTTCCCATTAATGTTCTCTCTGTTAAAGGGTTCGTGAGAGGAAGGTAGGGGCTTAAATACTCCAAATAAAATAGAGTTTAAAAAAGAGTACAATATTTTCTGTAGGTATTGTGGAGAGTTGAGACCTTTGGGTTTTCTGCATTCTACAGATAGTATGTCTCCTGACGTTGTCATCATTCAGGTCTTGTTTAGGTAACCATATTTTTTAGGTAATAGGTACATAGCTTTCCTGCCATTTTTTTTTCAGAAGCAGGTTATCACAGCAGATTTCTGGTTCCTCTGGACCTTACAATCTTTCTGGCCCTTCTGCCATATTTCCTAAGGTTTAGGAGCATTAAATATATAGTAGATGTATCTATTTGAAGAGGGCACACCATGATCAGTCATTCTTTGTATTTGACCTGCTATATGTTTTGTAATGATTTCTGTCTCCTGGAAAGAAAAGTTTCCTTAGCAATGGCTGAAAACAACACTTATCTCTGGGTATAAAGATACTTATTTGGAATGCAGTTAGAAATTATACTGGTTCAGAAAAGTGGCTAATAGAAGGTTGTTTTCTAACACCCATAACCTCACTTGCTCAGGGAAATTGGATAAGTTCTAGTATCAGGTATGATTTCTCTCCTGCTGAGATGTGACAGGTTTTCATGATGGTTCCAACAATGAGGGGGAACTGTGTATGTTTACAAAGAGTAAAAGTCAGACGCAATTCAAATAAAACAACTACCTTTTTACAAAGGCAAAGTTTCTGGTCTTGTTTGCCATAGGTAGCTAGCAGTATGGGCTTATTTCTAGTTCCCTATTATTTTTCACTGGTCTCCATGTCTGTTATTGTACAATGTATCTCCTACCTATGCCTCTGCATTATAGAATTATATCTAAATTTTTGTGACAATCATATATTTGAATATAGTTTTAAAACAATGTTCCATATATGAAAGAAATCATGTAATTTATTTTCTTTGGTGTTCTTTAGTGATGATAACGATTTACAATTCTATCCATTTTTTTATAAATGTCATAATTTGCTTTTCTCTATACTTAAGTATTTTCATTTTCTTTATCCATTTATATCTTGATGGATGTCTAAGTTTGGTTTATATTTTGTTTATTGTGACTGAGGCAGCAATAATTGTGGATAAGAAGGTATGTGATATATATTGGCTTTCACTTCTTTGTGTGTACTCGAATTCTGTGCTTGGGTAATATTGTAGCTTTCCGTTTATTTTTTAATGAAAACTTAATTTCTTTTTTTTTTTTATTACCAAGACAGAGATTCTCTGTGTAGTTTTGGTTGCCCTGGACTCACTTTGTCGACCTCGCTGTGCTTGAACTCACAGCAATCCATTTGCCCTGCCTCCCTGAGTACTAAGATTATAGGCATGCACCACCTCACCCAGAAATCTTGTTTTTCTATTTACTTTTTGTCAGCGCTTAACCAACATCCTCATGATAATCTTGTCATTATTTGCTTTGTTTTTGTTGTGGTTGTTAATATTCCAGTATTTTGTTTGTTTGCTTGCTTATTTATTTTTTGATGACAACTATTCTGACTGGGGTGAGATGGAATTTCAAAGGAATTTTAACTTGTATTTTTTTGATGTCTAAGGTGTTGAAAAATTATTCAAACATTTATTTTCCATTTTTATTCATTTTTGAGAATCTGCATATTCAGTTTATTATAATTCATTGGCTTTATTCATATCCAGTGTTTGCATTTAATAATAATTTCTAGATATTGAGCTCTTTCTTTTATATATCAGGTATAACCCAAATGCATCAGTGAATTGGGCTTCCTTCATTTTTCTTTGACCCTAGAAAAAATATTTTAATTTCTGTATTATTTCCTTAATGGTATAAAATTATTCAACAGTGTTCTTTCCCTCCAGTCTACATGAGTATATATGGCCTATTTGTCATAGTTTGTTTAATATTGCTGTGATAAAATCCAATGACCAAAAGAAACTTAGGGATTAATAAGCTAATGATCTATCACTGAGGAGCATTATGGCAGGAACTCAAGAAGGAGCAGATACAGGAAGCATGGTACAAAAGAGTATACTTGTTTCTCCCAGACCCAGAATTAACTAATCCTCTTCTTTCCAGGATTATGAATTCACAATGAGCTGGGCCATCCCAGTCCAGTAATAAAATTAAAAGAATTACCCACACTCATGTGTGGGCATTACCACAAACACATTTCCACAAACCGGTTTTGTAGTGGCAGTTCCTCAACAGAGGTTTCCTCTTCCTCAGTGAGTCTACTTTGTGTCAGCTTGACAGACATTAACTCATACAGCTGTTTCTCCTGCTAGCAAATTCTAATTTAACGTTACTGTGATCTGATTAGATACAAGACATTATTTTTAACCTTTTGTCTATGATTTATTTTAGAGTATGTTACAAAAATCTTCTATGATACATCCTGTATCTCTTAGACAGAAAACTCCATCTACTAGTTAACTTTATTTTATTTACTATGCAGTTTAACTCTGAGATTTCCATATTGACTTTTAGCGTTTATGATCAGTCTAAAGATGACAGTGGGATACTATAATCACACACTGTTATTTAACCAGAACCTGTGTGATCCTTAGTGCTTCTTTCTCATAAATTTGAGAACCCCAGATTTTGGTGCTTGTATATTCATAACATTGATATTTCTTGATAAACTATTCATGAAGAGAATCCTTTATTAATAAGCAGGAACATTCTATATATTTTCTGACTACTTTTGATTTGAAGTCTTGTTTATCAGATATCAGAATAGCTACCAAAGCTTTGAGATTAGTAGTTTTTTTTTTTTTTTCCTTCTTTGACATAAAAATCTATGGATGTCATTGTCAGAGAAGGGAGATTTTCTGGAGACAACCGAAGGTTGAATATAGATTTTAATTCTAGCCATCCTTCTATGTCTGCATTTTTTAAAAAGATTAATATTGAAATTAATAGACTGATTAATCTGCCTGTTTTATTTAATGTGTAGGTTTCTATCATTTTTCTTGTAGGGTTGTATAGGATCAAAGGAATACCGTGCTTGAATAGGACAGACATTTCCTGCCTGAACTCTTTCAGGTGGGTGGAGTTTGCATGAAAATATCTCCAGCCAGGACGTCAGGTGTGCATGGTCAATAAATCTTGGCTACAAAATCCTCTGGACTTACCATACTATTCTTTTAAATAGCATAGATAAAAATTTCGATTACAGTTTTGTTCCTTAGCTGCTCAAAAAGAGAGAAGGGAATCATCTTTAACTAAACTGTTCTCAGTGGACTGTCCATACATATATTAATAACAAAAATGCATAATACACCTGTAAGTTTAATATATTGTAGAGCAAGAGGAGCAGACACATTAAAAAAAAATAAGGACAAAACAAGTAGCGTAGGTGATCCTACCTCACAGACAGCCTCAAAAACTGTTTCCATGAAAATCTGCAACCAGGATAATTTCAAAATGGCAAGCGAGATCGTTTAGCATCACAGACTGTCTAGTCAGGACTTCAGTTACACTCTAAGCTTTCGCAGCATTCAGAAGCTGGACAGCAAATATTATGCTAAGGTAGATTACAGGGTTTGAGATATAAGGACCAGAATGATAGAAGATGGTTGTTGGTCTGAAAGGTAGGATGTATCAGAGAGGAAGACAGGGACATTAATCTTAAGAGATTGGAAGAAGTGAGGAATAATGAGGAAAAGGAGAGAAAACAAGAGAGATGAGTGGCTAGTCATCTTGAATTTCTTTGAACATGGATAGTGATCTTGAGTTTGAGAGAGAGTGGCCCTATTGGGGTTGGTGAAGAAAGTGGAACATTGTTTAAGATGGATACATAAACCAGTTTAGAAATTGATCCAGCTTGGTGGTGTTAGTGGTAGTTAGGACCATTCTGAAGTGGCCTGATATCTGTGAGTAAAGAAAGGGAGAACGGCATTGGTCCAGGAAGAGAGGAGGACTATATCACTGATGTTAACTGGAAAGGAATAGAATCATTGTGTGGCTGGGGTAGGTAACAATCCTTAAAGCTCCATAGCGATGAATAACCATGATAGATTAAAGGACTGGGTAAGTGGGCAGGAAGAGGTAATGATTAAAGTGAGAGACTAGAGGTCAGGATTGGTAGGAGCTCAAGAAGAGAGACAGAAAAAAAAAAAGGCTTTTTCAGGAGAGCCCATACCCTGATAAAGGCTAACTTCTCAGGCAAGATGACTAACACAGGCAAGGTAAGGCCCTTGTGAGATTTTAATAAGAGTATTTTTGAGAGAGTGACTAGTTCATTTGGCCTTTCCTGAGAACTGATGATGGCTCTATGGGATATTGAAATGCCAATGTATCTTAAGGGCTTTGCATGGGGTTTGGGAGCTTTGGAAGTTAAATTCAAGGCCAATATATGATTGGAGAAAAGTGGGGACTTGGAAGTGAGGGATATTCTTTCAAAGGAGAAGGTCCAAGAATATTTGTGCCCTTTTGGTGGTAAGGAACACCTATACCTTGAAAAGATGCCCACATAGATGAGATGGTGCCTGATTTATTTGACAGTGGGTACATAAAGTCAAATTGTCAGTCAGTTTCTAGAGAAACCACTTAAAAACCTGATGGGCTGCTATAACTGGACTTCAGATTTGACACTTGACAGATTTTTTTTTTCAAGGGCAGTAATGGCTTTTAAGGAAGACAAATCCTCAGATGTGGGATACAGATGAGACAGAATGAAAAATCTGATATAGGTAGGATGGAATTGGTTGAGCAACAGCAAATGAGAGTGAAAATGCAAGTTGTAAGGTGAGGATATCCTATGGTGGGTGAAAAAGGCCTCCAAGGGCTGTGGCTCTAGCCACTTCTCCACCAAGATTACTTCCCTTAGAGATGAGAGAATTCTAGGTTTTGTATGATAGACAGTGAAACATTCCTCTGGCTGTAAAGATATAGGCCTTTAGTTTGCTATGATTTGGTCTGAGTTGGTTATTGATTCTCCCTTTGCTGTTGGTAGTCCAAAATTTCTCTACATAGCTGCTTGTGAGAGAAGTATATGGAATCCATGTAAATATTGAGGGATTATTCCTGTACTACTTGAAGGGCATGGGTAACAGCTATTAGATGAATCTGTTGATTTGTGGTCCAGGCTTGGAGATACTGTGCCTTTACCTGACAGATACAATGATGTATTCCACTTTTCAGACCCCCTCACATGGGAAGGAGCTGCCATTTGTATACCAGGTATAGGAGGTCTGAGGTAATGCACCTAATTTATGTGTTTGTGATGAGATGTTGGTTTTTACAGACTTTTGGTGCAAGTATGGGTTGGAGCTTTTTATAATTGCCTGAGGAAGGACGTTTGAAATGTTGATGGGTGGGAATGAATGGAAGGTAAGTGATGTAACCTCTATTAGTGCTAGCTGAATGGAGCAAACTTGGGAAGGAGGCAGTGCTTGTAGACTTTCTAATGTTAGGAACTGTAATAATTATGGGAAGAAAAGACAGTAGTAGGTGATCCAAAGCTTAACTGTTTTGATTCACAAAGGAAAAGTTTGGATGCACCTAGAATGCATATGTAGAGTGCCAAGCAATGGTTGGTAAGTTATAAATTTTTGATAAGTATGTGAACAGCACTGAGCAAAGGAAGTTCCAGATTGGTGGTCTAGGACCTGAAGGTTATATTCCCCCTTTACATGATATATAAAGAGAAAGGATGGGTTAGGTTTGGAAGGTGTAGTGCCAGGACAAGAAGGAGAGGGCTTGCTAAATTTTATGAATGGGCATGCCAATTGGTGTGAAGATGAGTTCAAGTGACCGGCCAGGTGGAAAACAAGAGGGGAGAAAGAGGATTATAAGAACATAGGAGACCGGTGACCCTGAGGAAGAACAAAATTTTGCCATCGGTTGTGAGGAATGTAAGGGATTGGATTAGGCATTTTCTGCCTAAAATAATCATCTTATGAGTTGGAGTAATAGTCCAAGGTATGCAACTGGAGAGGTGGGCAGTTGGATTTTAGAGGGTAAAGTCCTATTGCCCCGGGTAAACAAGAAGTTTTGAAGAGTAGAGGTGACAAGTTGGCTAGTTTGTAGGGATGGAAATAAAGAAGAAATGGTCACCAAAACATTATACAAGCTTAGATGTAGGGAGAGACAAAGATAAATCAGAGACCAAAGTCAGGGCAAATAGTTGTGAACTGTCCTGGAACCCCTGAGCTGGAGCAGTCTTGGTGAGTTGGGTAGAGAGGTGGATATCCAGATCACTCCAAATAAAGGCAAAGATATTTTGTAACTTGTAGTTCTAGATGAATAGGAAAAAATAAAAATAAAGCATCTTTGAAGCGGTGGAAAAGAGGGTAGAGGGACCGGTCACTATGAAATATAGAAGAACCATGTAGAGTTATTGAGTCAGAGATCCTGAACCAAGTTTGCAGGATGTTCTTTGGGGTTTTTAAAGTATGAGCATGGGGCTTCTATACAATGAAGATATAGGACTCAAAAATTCTTTTTTTTTTTTTTTTCTTGAGAGTTCAGAGAGGAAATCTTTATGTTTCTTGAGACTTTGGAGCAAGAACATGTATTGGGCTTGGGTGATATACCAGGTAGGGTATTCTAATTCAATGATGGAGAAATGGCATTTACCTATAAATGTGTTTTAGGAATCCCTGTCCCTGGGGGTTACCTGAGAAACTGGTAAGGGAAACAATGTGTTGGATTATGTGGTTTGGCAGTGAAAGGGGAGATGGTAGAGGGCTAGTGAGCTTACTTAGACTCACGAGTTGGTGTGGGGAACAAAGGAAATAGAGCCCCCCACTTTAGTGATTAAGTGTCTTCCCAGTAAAGAAATGGGATATCTTGGTACAAGCAGGAAATAATGAGTAAAAGTTATACTTAAAGATGCAACTGATTAATAGAGTTTGGCAATATTGGTGAGTCTATCCTCCTACCCCAACAATACGGAATGAGAAGAAAAAGTGAGTTCCCAAAACATCATCATGAGTGAATGGATCTCATGTACAGAAGGATTAAGATGGGTCACTATGATACTCTGACAACTGCCCAATGTTTCTTGAAAGAAATGTCAGTGGTCAGGCTTTACTTGTAATTTATCAGACCTAGGAGTTCAGCTGAAGTGTAATTTGGGCTTGATGTCCCAGTGCTGGGAGGGACACAGGGACCGCTGGCACATCAGTGTCTGTTTTAATGGCATTTTGGACATGGTCAGTATTGTTTGTGAAGGTTAGGGCAGGCCCAAGCCCAGTGACCCTCTTAACTATATTTTAAGCAAGGACCATTGGTCTTGGACTTTGGGAGGCCTGGAAGCCTCGGCAGTGGCTGTGGCCAGCTGGAAGGCCTTAGCCAGCACTTATATATCTTCCATGGTACAACTTGAACTCAGTGTTAGTTCCTTTGCTTGGGGTTTTGGAGTTTGCCCCTAATGTAAGGAACTTCTAGGAAAAATAGGTTATGAGGTATTGTTTTTCATCTGGGGTCTTGAGATCTGGAATGGTGTAGGGTGAGGGTCTTTGCAAGTCAGTTTAGGGCTTGAGACAATGTTTCATGTTTGTCTTGGATGACAACTTGTTTTTTGTTTTTTGTTTTTTGTTTTTTTTTTTTTCTTTTGTTTTGTTTTCCCATAGTTTACTGCTCTAAGGGCAATCTTCCAGACACTGGCCAGGAGGCAAGCAGAATGTACATGGATCTTTAGCTTGGATACCCACTGGAGTGTTATAGTTCCAATTAGGATCCTGGTCCTGTGATAATATTAGATTGATAGATGTCATCTGCACACACTCTAACCTGTTTGAAGACTCATATATGTTTCTCAGGGAAAGGGTTGTTGGTAAGAATTACGAACAGACAGTTACTGAAATTCCTTTAAGTTATAAGGCATGATATCTGTTAAGGCTGCCACAGTATTAGGTATAGTGCCTAAGATGTAGATTGGAGATGATGTCTACTGTTTTTACTTATTCAGGTTTACCCCTGCATACTGATGAGACTGGCTTTGAAACCCTTGTCTACCTGGCTCCATCACAAGTGCTAGGATAACAGGTAAGTACCATGGTACTTAAGCCGAGGCTTTAGGACTAGATTCATCTCAGATTCACGTTTTCGCTTGGTTATGATGCACCCTATTTGTAAATGAATAATACAATTGCCTGATTTATTCAGTACTTGAGAAATGAAATACTGCACTGTCAAAAGTTAACAAACGCATGTTGTTACTGAAGCTTGTGTTTTCTCTTAGGAACAAATGGATAAATGAGCCAAGGGAAAAAGTCTTATCTTTCACTGAAGCATCCATCACCCCTGAGAAGCCACTGTCTGATTGGGAGCTTCATCACTTTTGATAATGAAAGAACTTAAAGGAATTCTGCCGCTTTAAGGTTCTGCTGATCTCCTGATCCTTCATTATAGCAGCCATCAAAGCATGGTTTTAAGATATATATTAGCTAAAATTAAAAGTGGTTTCAGATCAGTTTCCCAGCCATGCTAGCTGCATTTCAAGTATTTTATGATGATAGGAGGTCCAACACAAACCACATTATAGTAAACATGAATCATTTATTTGTTTCAATATTTCCTCATTCAACAATACTTTAGCAAGAGTTTAGACAAAGTTTTAAAGTGACTTTACAAAAACTTTTATAGTATTATACATAAATTTTTATAGAACACACATAAAACCTATGATTTAAGACTTTAAGCAAACAACTTCTGAATTGGGGACCTCTGTATCTGTCAGCTTCATGAAACATAGAAAATCTCTCAAAATTAAACAGTAAGGTCTTCCTTGGTCTATAACAGAACATCCACAAGCTAAAGAACAGGACCCCAGATGTTCAATACATGACCCACTGTGCCATGACATCAGACTCTTATTTTGGTTATACCAACTGGTATATGTATCCAGCATTTCAAACCAATTTTTTATTGATATAATTAATACCAACCACAAGGCCTTTTCTCTTTATTTGAAGCCAAGTGGGATTCATCTTGTGAAATGACCTATACCTGGATGTTTCATTTGTTTGTCATGGATATTTTTTAATCTCCTCTATACATTCCATGCTCTGATATACTGGTGTCTATGTAGCTTTTATGTAGGACAGTGGTACCTCCATGTTTTTAACCACATTGGCATTTTCTAATCCATCATTGGAATACTGGCTCACAGACATCCAGAAAGGGATTAATGTATTCAGGTACAACTAGTAAGGCAATTACACTTATTGGGGTTATTGATGAATATTTGGAGTCTTCATTAAGCACCTAATGTTCCTCTCTGTTTAGAAGCAAAGATCATACCTGAGAGTGAGTCATTGCACAGCCTCTCATAGCATATTCTTGTGAAGTCTTGATCTGTATGCAGGGCAGTGTTTCTTTCCCCCCATTAAAGACTGGCTTTACTTCAGAAAAATACTTAGAAGTTCACTGAGCAAGTACAAATTCAGCTACCAACTGTCTTAAGGAACCAGGTTAGGGGAAGGGTAAAGAACATTTGAAAATATAAATGTGAACATTAGCTAGAACAGAAGTAGATTGAGAGCATCACCTTATCTCAACTCATCCCTACATCTACATCTTCATATATTCTGATGGACCACTACAGTCAAGTTTCCAGACCTTAAATTTCTAAAGAAGAAACTGTTTTTACATTCTTATATTCTATATAATTTACTTTTTAAAGATCATTTGGAATTGTAGATATATAGCAAACTTAGTCAAATTAAAACCCCAAATTATATTTGTATTCCTTACAATGTAGTGTGCATGACCTAGAATCTGCTTCATAAAACCTCAAAATACATTTATATTCCATACAAGGTAGTGTGAATGACCTAGAATTTGTACTAAATAAATAATGCTATCATCATTTCATGTTTTGCAAATTTCCTTTATTACCTCCACACTTGTTTAAAATATTTCTGTCTATCAAAATTGTTCACTAGGAGTTAGAAGCATGCCCAAGCCATAGCAGTCTGATTCAGAGTAACCTAGATACAGCCCAATGGAGTGGGGCACACTTTTAATCCAAGTGCTCAAGACAAAGAGGCAGGGAAATTTCTGTAAATGCCTGGCCAGCCAGAAATACAAAATAAGACCCTGCCTCAAAACAAAACCATTACATAATTTACCTTATTTTTAAGACTTGAAGAGGCAAAACAGCATTTCTGTGGATCAGAGTGAGAAGTCAGAATAAAACAGATTTTGTTCATCAATGAAAAATTCTGTATCTGTTACTGACTTACCTAAAGAAGATAATCAAGTAAGTGGACATGGGTAAAGATGATCAATCCTCATTTAGAAAGACAAATGGGATGTGCATTGAATGTATGTAGACAGGAGTCTACCGCAAAAGGCATCTGAATGACTCTACCTAGCAGTGTTTCAAAGCAGACACTAAGACTCATAACCAAACCATGGCAGAGTGAAGGGAATCATATGAAAGAAGGGGAGTTAGTATGATATGGAAAGGATAGGAGCTCTACAAGTACCATATATATCCAGGCACAGGGCCTTTTCTGAGACTGACACTCAACCAAGGACCATCTGTGGATATAACCTAGAACTTTTGCTCGGATGTGGCCCGTGGTAGCTCAGTAACCAAGTAGTTTTCCAAAGCAAGGGGAACAAGAACTATTTCTAACAGGATCTCAAGGGCAGGCTCTTTGTCCTCCTCCCCTAGGGGAGGAGCAGTCCTGTTAGGCCACAGAGGAGGACTTTGTAGCCAGCCTTGAAGATACCTGATAAAACAGGGTCAAATGAAAGGGGAGGAGGTCCTCCCCTATCAGTGGACTTGGAAAGGGGCAGGGAAGAGACCAGGGAGGGAGATGGGGAGGGGGAGGGAATGAGGGAGCGGGATACAGCTGGGACACAGAGTTAACAAATTGTAACTAAAAATAAAAATAAAATAAAATAAAAAAGAAAAACATATGAATTTTATAAATACAAACTAATTAATAATGTCATGTGCCAGACAACTCACATTAAGTTCTCTACATTTACCATGATAACCTGATAGAAATCTGCCCTTTTAGTAATTCATGTGAGCCCTTCTTCCACAAGGTCAGGCAGTATGTCAGACTTCATTGCCCTGTGCACTTTGTTGGTAGATTCTTCCCTAGGAAGCCCCACACGCTAGACTTCTGCAACACTTTGTTTTCTACTGAGTGACACATTTTTCATTGGAGCTATCAGATAGGGGCCTGCCTTTTACTTCACTTTGTACAAATAGTTTTTATTTATCTGGATATATTAGTTTATAGTGATCATTCCCCTAACAGCATTATTATTATTAATTATTAAAAGGAAAGCAATTATTCATACAGGTTTTTAGAGACCCCAAAATATGAAATAATGACCTTGAATATGATGGGGGATTTCCAACATGTGGAGAGAAATAATAGAACCACAAATATTTTAAGATAATAAAGAAAAAAAATCATCGTGAAGTATATGCTAATTGAACCATAGAATGCCCATCATGGTTTTCTATCTATAGCCTGTGCACCTTCTCTTATGAAGTCAGTTCTGATTAATAGAATGTTAACCTAGAAAAAAATAATCTTAGTTTGGATCCCAGTTCCCTTGGAGATCCTGTCTCTCTTCTCATTGCCATGGAGACTGAGGCAATAGAAAAGGTCCCTTCACATTGCAGGAGGTTGCAGTTCATTTGGCAGAATTTTACGACTCAGAATGCTACATGATGCAGCTACTTTCCTTTTTCCATGTTTGAACTAGTAAAGCTAAAACAAGATTCTCTAAGGACACATGCAGAAAATAATGGGTTTGGTTCTAAACTTACAGGGAAGGAGGCTACACAGGAGTGACTTTTAGATCTCTTAGTTTCTGATACTTAAATCATCACAGGCTTTGCTGCTTCTGAAGAGGAAAGGGACCAAATATAAACTTGTCTTACCCTTACACCCACACACACTGCATCCTTCCTGCTATTACTTAGATTCCTTATACAGGATGTGTCAATTACCATTCATGAGGGTCTAATTGGTAAATTTGCATATTTACAGTCTTCTTGTAACAGAAGGCACCAATTCTTTTTTTGTTGATCTAATTAGCAAATTTACATACTGAAAGTCCTTAAAATACACCTAAACATTCCTTTTGCATTCACGTGAATATTGTTTTATGATTCTAGGCTTTGTCTTTCTGTGGCTTGAGATGCTTTTCCAGAGGTTATCTTGCCCTAGGATATTCTGTAGGTTTTTCAAGTTCTACTTCCAGGAATGAGGTATTTCATTTATGAACTTTTTGTAATATAACACTGACATTTTCTTCATAGAAACAACTCCTACAAAAAGAATGGTGGTTTCACAGGCCATTTAAGGAAAATTTTATTCTGTCTATTCATAAGGTCAATTAAAAAAAAACCTATATTTTAGCTTACATTTTATAGAAAGTTACATGAGTATTAAAAAGGACAAGAAGTAGAAGATGCTTTTGTTTAAAGTTACCTGCAAGAACTCTTCTAAGAATGCTAGCTAAACAAAATATAGATGCAACTTAAGCATACATGAGCATTGCTTTTGCATGATCCTGAGCACAATGAGGAGTTGACAGCATTTCCATTCAAACAAACAAAAAAGCTAGTAAACACAGTTGTTAATGCTTTTGGACTAGAAGCCTTTGACAATTTTGAATATGTTATGTGATCTATTATATAACACAAAGTGTAAGCTGTAAGTCTACTTTGAGTTCAGAAGTATGTAAATGACGAATAGTAATGTAAAATTCTTGAAAACATGCATACCAACCAAATAAAGAAACAGCAAACACCTTGCTTTATGATTCTCACCATTCTATGAGGCCTCACTAGTGTCTGACATGGACTGTACCTGTCAATCACCTCTGGTTAGTGAAAACTTCCTGTTTGTGACTTCTACTTCAAAATAGTACTTGAAGTCCTAGCCAGAGCAATAAGACAACTAAAGGAGATCAAGGGGATACAAATCGGAAAGGAAGAGGTCAAACTGTCACTATTGGCAGATGATATGATAGTATACATGAGCGACCCCAAAGATTCAACCAGAGAACTCCTTCAGCTGATAAACACCTTCAGCAAAGTGGCAGGATACAAAATCAACTAAAAAAAAAATCAGAAGCCCTCCTGTATACCAAAGACAAAAGGGATGAGAAAGAAATTAGGGAAACAACACCCTTTACAATAGCCACTAATAACCTAAAGTACCTTGGGGTGACACTAACCAAGCAAGTGAAAGACCTGTTTGAGAAAAACTTCAAGTCCCTGAAGAAAGAAATTGAAGAAGATCTCAGAAGATGGAAAGATCTCCCGTGCTCATGGATTGGTAGGATTAACATTGTGAAAATGGCCATCCTGCCAAAAGCAATCTACAGATTCAATGCATTTCCCATAAAATACCAACTCAATACTTTACAGATCTTGAAAAAAAGATTCTCAGCTTCATATGGAGAAACAAAAAACCCAGAATCTCCAAAACAATCCTGTACAACAACAGATCATCTGGAGGTATCTCCATCCCCGATCTCAAGTTGTACTACAGAGCAATAGTAATAAAAACTGCATGGTATTGGCATAAAAACAGAAAGGATGATCAATGGAACCGCATAGAAGACCCAAAAATAACACACCTATGAATACTCGATTTTTGACAAAGAAGTCTAAACCATTCATTGGAAAAAAGACAGCATCTTCAACAAATGGTGCTGGTCCAACTGGATGTCTACATGCAGAAAAATGAAAATAGATACATATTTATCACCCTGCACAAAACCAAAGTCCAAGTGGATCAAAGACCTCAACATAAAACCAGATACTCTAAATCTGTTAGAAGAAAAAGTGGGGAACAGCCTAGAACTCATTGGCACAGGAGACAACTTCCTGAACAGAACACCAAAAGCACAGGCTCTAAGAACAACAATCAATAAATGGGACCTCAAGAAACTGAAGAGCTTCTGTAAAGCAAAGGACACCATCATCAAAACAAAACGACTGCCTACAGATTGGGAAAGAATCTTCACTAACCCCCTTTATCTGACAGAGGACTAATATCCAGTATATACAAAGAACTAAAGAAGCTGAAAAGCAGCAAACCAAGTAATCCAATTACAAAATGGGGAACAGAGCTAAACACAGAATTCTCGACAGAAGAATATCGAATGGCAGAGAAACACTTAAAGAAATGCTCATCCTCATTAGCCATCAGGGAAATGCGAATCAAAACAACCCTGAGATTTCACCTTACACCCATCAGAATGGCCAAGATGAAAAACTCAAGTGACAACACATGCTGGAGAGGTTGTGGAGAAAGGGGAACCCTCCTCCACTGCTGGTGGGAATGTAAACTGGTACAACCACTCTGGAAATCTATCTGGCACTTTCTCAGACAATTAGGAATAGTGCTTCCTCAAGACCCAGCTATACCACTGCTAGGTATATAACCAAACTTTGCTCAAGTACACAAAAGGGATACTTGCTCAACCATGTTCATAGCAGCTTTATTTGTAATAGCCAGAACCTGGAAACAACCCAGATGCCCATCAACGGAGGAATGGGTAAAGAAATTGTGGTATTTCTACACAATGGAATACTACTCAGCAATCAAAAAGGAGGAAATCATGAAATTTGCAGGCAAATGGTGGGATCTAGAAAAGATCATTCTGAGTGAAATATCCCAGAAGGAGAAAGACAAACACGGTATATACTCACTTATATAGACCTATAAGATATGATAAACATAATGAAATCTCTACACCTAAAAAAGATAATCAAGAGAGCAGACATGGGGTAAGATGATCAATCCTCATTTAGAAAGACAACTGGGATGTGCATTTAACGTATAACAGGAGTCTACTGAGAGCATCTGAAAGACTCTAACTAGCAGTGTTTTCAAAGCAGATACAAAGACTCATGACCAAACCTTCAGCAGATCACAGGGAATCATAAGAAAGAAGGGGAGTTAGTATGATGGGGAAAGGATAGCAGCTCCACAAGGACCAAATATATCTGGGCACAGGGTCTTTTCAGAGACTGACATTCAACCAAGGACCATGTATGGATATAACCCAGAACCTCTGCTCAGATGTAGCCTGTGGTAGCTCAGTAACAGATTGTTTTCCCATAGTGAGGGGAACAAGGACTAATTCTAACAGGAACTCAATGACTGGCTCTTTGACATCCCCACCCCCCAAGGGAGGAGCAGTCCTGTTAGGCCACAGAGGAGGGCTTTGCAGCCAGTCCTGAAGATACCTGATAAAACAGGATCAGATGAATTGGGAGGAGGTCCTCCCCTATCAGTGGACTGGGAAAGGGGCAGGGAGGAGATGAGGGAGGGAGTGTGGGATTGGGAGGGAATGAGGGAGTGGAATACAACTGGGATACAGAGTTAATAAAATGTAACTGATAAGAAAAAAATAAAATTAAAAAAATAATAACAATAATTGGCTAAATTTAAGTGCATTTTAGCAGGTTCCTATTATAGAAACAGAAACTTTCTGTGGGTATAACAAAAGGAGTAAGTTTTTTAACTCACAGTGAAAAAGAGAGGTTTGTGATCTGTCTACTTTTATGTCATCCATACAGTAATAAGAATGAGCCTCTGATTCATGGTGAGGATGAAATATCTTTTAATTCTTGCTCATTTGTTTTTTTTTTTTTTTTAGGTTTGTACTTAACTTCTTTCTCATATATTCTCTGATATAATTACTAGTGACTTCTGGAGAGAACTTGTTTTTTTTTTTTTCCCTACCCTGATCATCTTGAAAATCTTATAGTATCATTATCCCTGAGGAAATGGAACCAAGAGACTCTCTATTAACCTCCTCCATATATTTTTTTATTGGTTTGTTAAGACCATATAACTGAGAATAACATTGATCCCTTGATCCTCTGTCTCCATCTTCCAAATGTTGCATAACTATTCATCACACATTTAAATATAGAGTACAAAGCCATAGGAAATCTGAGGTGTCAGGATTAGAAAGTAACTGAACTCACATTGATGGTACATGTATTGTCAAGATTCTCACAGTGGTACCAGCAAGAGCTAGGAGGCAAGATGGAGTCCTCCTACACCTTCTTACATGTCCCTGTCCACAATATTTTTGCAGTTCTATAAATGTTCTACTGAGCTTTCAATCTGTAATATTAAATTTAGAGACTTTACTTTCCCTAAATCTACCAATTTTAACTTATTCTTTCATTGTTTCATAATGGAGGAATTTAGAAAATTATTTTCCAAAATCTTTAATTCCTAGAAAATTTAATTTCCTGTCACTCATTTTAACCCAGTCATCTCCTTTTAGACACAAGAGAAGTGGCAAGAACATTTCAGGTGTCTCAAACCACTGGTACAAACTGAGTCTAAGTATCATTTGTTGTGTTATAGTGAGAATTTCTGGCTTCTATAAAAACACAGAAATATTATGTGAATATATTTATCATTATTATTATTTTATATTTTTGATCCCAGGGGTGGGAAATGGAGTTGTTTCAGATTGTTCACAGCAACTGACTATGACTTGCCCTGTGATTTAGCAAGGGAATGATTTTTTCCAGCTGGGGTTCATATATACTTAGAACTCTCCGGACTCTTGAGAGATTGTAGATGCTAGAGCCCACAAAAGACCTCACGTGCCAGCTGTTCCCCCTGCTTCTGTTGCTGTTGTTGATTGCTGAGTGGAGATTTCCTGATGACAAAGTTCAAATTTACCCCAAAATTTGACATCCCTAATAAACAGAAAGTAGTCTAACAACAGTGATGGCCCCTTTCCCCTCTAAGTGTCTTTCTCTCCGACATAGTGTTAGGGCATTGGAAGGGATGGGGGTAGTGTAGGAAACTGGGAAAAGAACCCCAATAAATGGACAAAAAGTCTGACTACACGTGGTGCCCAGGGATAAAACTAGGCAGAAAGGTGAATTAGATTTCTAATGAAGTAGAGGAAATGGCAGGAAACAAAGAGATGAATATTCTGTTTCAAGAAGTCAGCAAAAGATTTATTGCAGCTGTTGATGTTAGGCTTTCCTCCGACTTGCCCCCAGAGAGGATTTTTTTCTTTTTCTTGTTCTTATATTCTGTCTCAAAAAAAAATATATGTTTGGAAAAAATGTCTGAGGAATTAGATAAACTGTAAATGGAAATGAAGGAATCTGAGAAACAAACAAACAAAAATGGATAAAATGGGAAAACCCTTTATCTGACAGAGGACTCATATCCAATATATATAAAGAACTAAACAAGCTGAAAAGCAATAAACGAAGTAATCCACTTAAAAAATGGGGAACAGAGCTAAAGAGAGAATTCTCTGTAGAGGAATATCAAATGGCAGAGAAGCACTTAAAGAAATGCTCACCCTCATTAGCCATTA
This sequence comes from Psammomys obesus, assembly GCF_907164565.1. Classification (NCBI taxonomy): domain Eukaryota; kingdom Metazoa; phylum Chordata; class Mammalia; order Rodentia; family Muridae; genus Psammomys; species Psammomys obesus. The sequence goes on along the minus strand of NW_026596240.1, from coordinate 4,656,018 downwards.
GGGAAATGCAAATCAAAACAACCCTGAGATTTCACCTTACACCCATCAGAATGGCCAAGATGAAAAACTCAAGGGACAACACATGCTGGAGAGGTTGTGGAGAAAGGGGAACCCTTCTCCACTGCTGGTGGGAATGTAAACTGGTACAACCACTCTGGAAATCAATCTGGCGCTTTCTCAGACAACTAGGAATAGCGCTTCCTCAAGATCCAGCCATACCACTCCTAGGCATATACCCAAAAGAGGCGCAAGTACACAAAAAGGACATTTGCTCAACCATGTTTGTAGTAGCTTTATTTGTAATAGCCAGAAGCTGGAAACAACCCAGATGCCCCTCAACTGAAGAATGGATGCAGAAACTGTGGTACTTCTATACAATGGAGTATTACTCAGCAATGAAAAATAAGGAAATCATGAAATTTGCAGGTAAATGGTGGGACCTGGAAAGGATCATCCTGAGTGAGTTGTCCCAGAAGCAAAAAGACACGCATGGGATATACTCACTCATATAAACATACAATATAAATTAACCCACTAAAATCTGTACATCTAAACAAACTAAGCAAAAGAGAGGACCCTAACTAAAATGTTCAATCCCCATTCTGAAAGGCAAAGAGGATGGACATCAGAAGAAAAGGAAAATAGGAAACAACCTCTGAACCTGCTACAGAGGGCCTCTGAAAGCCAGAAGAAAACAGGAAACAACCTTGAAACCTGCCACAGAGGGCCTCTGAAAGCTTCTGCAGTATAGACTGTCAAAGCAGATGCTGAGGCTGATGGCCAACTGATGGGCAGAGTGAGAAGTGGGAAATAGTAAGAGCTGGAGGGGACAGGAACTCCACAAGGAGAGCAACAGAACAAGATAATTTGAACACAGGGAACTTCCCAGAAAATCATACTCCAATCAAGGACTATTCGTGGAGATGACCTGGAACCCCTGCACAGGTGTAGCCCATGGCAGTTCAGTGTCCAAGTGGTTTACATAGTAATGGGAAGAGGGACTGCATCTGACATAATCTGATTGGCCTGATCGTTGATCACTTCCCCCTGAGGGGGGAGCAGCCTTACCAGGCCACAGTAGAGGACAATGCAGCCACTTTTGATGAGAACTGATAGACTAAGATCAGAAAGGAGAGGAGAACCTCCCCTATCAGTGGACTTGGGGAGTGACATGCATGCAGAAAGGGGAGGGAGGGTGGAATCAGGAGGGGAGGAGGGAGGGGCTTATGGGGGGATACAAAATGAATAAAGTGTAATTAATAAAAAATTTTTTAAAAAAATAAAAGAATGAAGGGGGAGATAGAAATACCTGGAGGGGAAAGGAGTTTCACAAGGAGAGCAACAGGACCAAAGAATCTGGGTCCAGGGCTCTTTTCCGAGACTGATACTCTAACCAAGAACCTATCAGTGGACTTGGGGGAGGCACAGGAGATGAGGGAGGGAGGGTGAGATTGGGAGGGCACCAGGGAGAGGGTTATAGCTGGGATACAAAGTGAATAAATTGTAATTGATAAAAAAATAAATTAATTTCAAAGAAAAAAGAAGGTAGATCTCAGCCTGGCATGATGTCACCATTTTCTGGTTTCAAGTCCCTGTAGTCTGGGAGCAGGAAGGGGAGCTGGGTGTGCTGGGTATGGGAGTTGGGGAACAATTTATTTGGAGAGAAAGGGTTAATAGTGAGCCAACTCTGCTGCCATAGATGTGGCCTGGGATTCTAAAATCACCATAAGTTTTTCCTTATTGTACAGCACATGCCTGATAATGGTGCTGACCATGATTATGATGATACATGGAAATGATAAATCTGAGGTAGTTTAAAGAGGCTTTCTGTTCTTATGGCATGCCTTCACCTTATGTAAAAACCAATATTAAACAATGGGCTTCTTAGAATAAAATTATTCCTCATGATTGAAAGGGACTAGTAAAAGTTGTACTAGATGCCACCCAGCAGTACTTAATGTGGTAGAGGAAGAAAGCTGTAAATATCGACTATTGAAATAAAGCAAGGAAATGAATATTGTCAAAGATCAGTTGCTTGGTGAAGGGTAGTACCCTGGTTTATAAGAATGGATTTGATTTGATAAAGCTGTTATAACACAATGCTGCTTAGTGGCTTTAAGAGCTTGAGGTAAAGTTGAAGAGACATGACAAAGGTCCACTTCATTTACAAAGATTGTACAAAGCTCTGGGGAAGCCTTCACAGATTTCTTGCAAAGGTTCATTTTAGCTGTGAAAAAAAGTTGTATCAGATCCTGATATGAGGCAGGTGTTGATACAGACCCTTGTGTTTGAGAAAGCAAATACCAAGTGTAAAATTTTATCAGATAATTAAATGTGCAAGCAGTGCCAATGGATGAATGAATCAGAGACATGACAGACGTTGGTTCTCACGAGTATCATGCTAATATAATAGAACAAACTATTGCTAAAGGTCTCCAATATCAAAATACCTCATGCTTCAATTGCAGAAAATTTGGCCATTCACAAAAAAAAAAAAAAAAAGAAATTATGATGAAGTTGCTAAAAGCCTCAGATCTCAAAATGCCATTCTGTTAGCTGTACTTTCTGCCAGAGAAGTGAAGAAGCCTCTACTTGCAGCAGGCAAGGTATGTTTGTTTATTGGTTTGTTTTAAGTATCTGTGAGTTTTCCAAACCAGACATTATGGCAAAGGATACTATTGGACCACCGAGGGAGTATCCAAAAAGAGTTATCCAAGGCAACTTCTTGTTATTGGAAAACAAAATGGGGGTCCTGGCGGCTCAGAGTCCTGCATCAAACAGTATGAGCCATTTTCCTCCTCTCAACCAGGAAATAAAAAGCAGGTAGGAAAACAACTACTAAACAAGTATTACCAATCTCTTGCATAGTATTATTGGCAAGTCTTTAGACTTGACTAGAGTTAAACCTCTTAACCTGTTCTCAAAAATTTATTTTTATAAAATAACCACTGAAATTTGTCCTTTGACCTCAGGAAGAGTAGGGATGATCATAAGGAATATGGATTTACTTTCAAAGGATATTTTGTGCATTCAGAAATTATAAATTTAATTTCTAAAGAGAAATTAAAATTATGGCCTAGCTATATGAATGCAAATTGATAAAGGGGATAGGATTTCACAGCTATTAATTTTCCTACATTAAAAGCAAAGATGTTCCAGTAGACAAAACAGAGAGATTTGGAAGTACTTGAAAATGTGTGTTCAGGCAAAAAGTGGATAATAATCAACAGCCAAAATTAAAATTGCAAGTAAATGTTGAAATAGAAGATTGGTGGATACAGGAGCTTCAATGACTGTTATTTCCTCTAAATCCTGGAATCCAGAATGGCAACTGGAGAAAGTTTATACACAGGTTAGAGGAACTGATTAGTTATCTCCAATGAAACAATGTGTGCAAATGTGTGGGACTGGAAGATCAAACAGTGAAGTTAAAACATTTTGTGGCTGACATTCCCATAAATTTATAAAGAAAAGGTCATTTGCAACAATGGGACACTCAAACTAATATTCCTGCAAGACCAGAGACAGCTCATGATGAAATTAGCTATGAAATGTTAGCTGCTCTTGGAGAAGGTATTGCTATATATCATCAAAACCAAGCAGAGGCTGTGCCAATTGTTCAAACACAGGACATCACAGGTATTGATTTTCTAAATTCATAATTGGGTTGCTGAAATATCAATGGTCTTACCTTTAAGATGGTTGACTGGCAAGGATGTATGGGTAGATCAGTGGCCCTTACCTAAGAAATCATGACAGGCACTCAGATGCTGGTGCAAGAGCAGCTCAACATATAGAAGCATCCACTAGCTCACTATTCCCCTGTGTTTGCTATAAGAAAAATCAGGAAAATGGAGAGTGTTAACATATTTGAGAGTTGTGAATAGAATAATTCAACTGATAGGTTCATTTCTTTACCATTGTTATTATCATTTCCATTTTTTTTTTACCCAAATCATGGCCTATAATAGTAATTGATTTGAAGGATTGCCTAGTCACAATCCCCTTGCATGATCTAGATACCTATTTATAATAATGGTGGACTATTAAAAAATCATTGTGAATTTCTTCTACAAGACATGTTAATCAGTCCAACATTATGTCAATATTTTGTGCCACAACCACTGGAAATAATTCATGGGCAATTTCCTCAATCAATTGTTTGTCAATAATGAATGATATTTTATTGGCTGATTCTGGCATAGATACTTTAGAAAAAAATGTTTAAGGAAACATTTAAGAATACTGCCATACTGGTGGTGACAGATGGCTCCTAAAAATACAGATAGGAGATTCTAATAGCTATTTGTGTTATAAAATAAGTTAACAAAAATTCACCATAAAAAGTATAGATCTGAAGAGAACAGTTGGAAAAGTAATGATTTTCAAAAATTAATAAAAAATATTAATTGGATATGGCTTACCATTGGATTAATCACCCATGAGTTACCTAAATTGTTTAAAATATTACAAGAAAATTCAGATTTTTAAACTGTCCAAGATTGTTAAGAGCCAAAGCTCTTAAGAGAGACAGTAGGTCACACACACACATGCACACAAACACACACACACACACACACACACACACACACACAAACCTGTAGGATTAAACAAGCTATATTCAATAAGGATGTGTTAACATCACAATGGAATCCTTCGATAGTTTTGCACTGAGGACTCCATTTTATTTTACATTTCCACAGGAAATAAAAAGGCTGCAGCTACCATCAAAACTTATAGATATTAGAATAAAGCAGGAGAGGTTCCTGAATACATTGGCCACTGATGGGAAAAAAATTTAGTTAATTAAATATATCAGCACATCAGAATTCATGGCTTAAAGCAGGAAGGGGGAAATGTACTGATAATATTTGGTTTCTTTAAAAACACAGAAATGTTTTCTGAATATAATTTTTTTTAACCCAGGTGTGGGATATGGAGCTGCTTCAGATTGTTCACAGTGTCTGGCTATGGTTTTCCTCATGCTCTAGCAGGGATGTGATAGTCTCTGCCGAGGATAGTTTACATTTGTAATTCTGGGACAATTGAGAGGGTATATAGCTAGAGCACCAAGAAGGTCTGGGCTTGCTGCTGCTTCTGCTGCTCCTGCTGCTTTTCCTCCTGCTGCTCCTGCTCCTGCCTCTGCTGCTGCTACTGCTCTTCCTGCTCTTCCTCCTGCTCCTCCTCCTCCTGCAGCTCCTGCTCCTGCTGCTCCTGCTGCTGTTGCTGCTGGGTAGTTGTTGGTTGTAGGTATCCTAATGCCAAAGATTAATTTTGCCACAAGGTACATCACGTTCCTAATCAGCATAAATATGAATGTCCCCTTTCTCCTCAAACCTTCTTTCTCTCAGCCTAGTGTGGGAGGGGTGGTGGTGGAAGGAATAGGAGTGGCAAAAAGAAGCAGGAAAAAGAACCCAATAAGTAGCCAAAAGTCTGTCTACAGTTCTATTTTTTTTACAAGTGTCACAAAACAGAATTTATATATTAAAAAAATAAGAAAACATTGGTAACTACTAATAAAATTGAACCAATTACAATAAGAGAATATAATTAAAATTATAGGAATGCTTCCCTTGAAAAACTGTGCTGACCCTTCTTCTGGTAAGGATTACCTTGATAAGCAGCATAATGAATACAGTCACGATTTCAATGATGCAGGAGCTGTAATGTAAACCTACTCTGCTCCCCCAGTATTATGTCAAACTGTTGTTTAAAAAAGCATTATGATAAGGTGCCCTTGAACAGGAAAATTGGAACAGCTGTGAAAGTGTAAGAATAAGTAAGGCAGAAGCTGGTAGCTCTGGTGAGCAAAGCATAGATTCATATATGAAGATGATTCAGCTGACCACCTGGGTGAATCATGTGACAGGTCACAGCATATCATCATGCTACTCAAAATGCTATATAATTTACAACTATTGAATTGTTAATTTGGGACATTTTCACTTAATATTTTGGAAAATGATTGACTATGGTGACTGAGATCATAGAAAATAAAACTACAAAAGTACCCATTGCACTAACGACCGAGAGAATACAATTAAAAATTATAGCCTCAGTTTAGGCACATCATATTTTCTTTACAAAGACAAAATGATACCTCAGCATAAAAACAACTATTTAAGCTCATCTTCATTATGATGTGAATTTTATTCAGAAAATTTAAATAAAACAAAATGTAAGCTTCACTTTATCTTAACTAGAAACAACTACAGCCTGAAATCATGTTTGTAAAACTTCAAAATTTTGACTATCATCTATCTCCTTTTTTTTTTTTTTTTTTTTTACCAAGTTGTTTTTCAATATTTTAGAACTACCTTTTCAAATATTCTATGATTGATGGTTTTCTGGTAAAATAGAAATTGCCTCACAGATTTTTTTTTCCTCTCATTTTAGGCATTCAGATATTGTTTAGATGGAGGCACTCATAAAGGCATACATATAAATGAATCATGAACACAGAAGTTAAGTCCAACATTCAAATTGCAAGGTTTTACATTTTTGAAAGAATACTGTATTGTTTTTTATTCAACCTTGACAACAATTCCCAGAAACTCTGTGTCCTGTGCATTAATGTCCCACCTTTTCATAACTGAACTTTAAATAAAACAAGTCAAGATACATTTCCCTTTAAGTATGCACATGAGTATATGGGTGTGTTTGAAATATTATTTTACTTCAATATTTCCGCATATAAAGTGAATGAATAATCTGTAAAGTGATGGATTTCAAAGCACAGAAACTTACCAGTCCTTTATTTCAATTTCATGAATCATTTATCAAATATGGGAAGCCATTAATCAAGTAAGAAAAAGAAGAATAATAATGGCTCAACTCTACAAAGTCCTTTCTTTGTATCTACTGTATTTGATGAAGCAGTTACAAATTAAAATGGCTCAGCCTGTACAAACTTTTATTCTCGCCAAGAATCAAGTATAATGTGATTCCTGTGTTTGAATTTGAGATGTCTCTCTTAGGCTCATGTGTTTGACAGTTGGTTCCTCTCTCATGGTTTTACATGGAAGGTTGTAGAACTTTTGGGAGGTGGAGTCTCATGGAGGTGAGTCTGTTACTTAGGAGAGGACTTGAGGGTTTTTAGCCTACTCCTGCCCCTGTTCATTCTACCTATAGATATAAAATCTGGTTTTGAAAGAAAACAATGCAAAGAGAAACAAAAGAGCATTTTTTCAGACTCCATTGTTAGTATCAGAAAATTTTAGTCTCTGAGGCTAACCTGTGAGTTCAGCTACTTCCCAGATAGACTAGCTGCAGATCTCTACCTTTCCCTATGCTCCTCTAAATCTGACATCTGGCCTCACTTCCATCTCCGTAGCAGAATACCTGCTGCAGCCTTGCTTAACTCCTGCCTTCGTTTCCAGTGAACCACACATATCTTTTCCTTCAACACTCCTTCTCAATATGCATCACTTTATCCCAGTCCACAACTCTAACAGTAACTTTCAGACATCTCTCGAGAGGGAAGCAGTTAGGTTAATTGCAGATCTTTATGTAACCTTCTGTTCTCCAAGTCTCATCTTCAGTTCTTCAACAAAACACTTGTGTCCTCATCTTAATTCCTGCATTCACAGAGAACTAAGAAGAAACTAACTGAATATCCTGATTTTTCTTCCTTCAGGGGACAGCCATATACTCCTTAGCCCATATCAGTCCCTAAATGTCAGCTCCCAATACCTAAAATATGTTTTACATGGGTCTCCCAGTGTGAAACTCAGCAAGATCCCAGAAGATTCCTTACCAGGCAACAAAGGCTCACAGCCAGATATTATGCAGAAAATAATAGACTTTAAAACACTCATCCCTAAATGAATGTTCCATCAAATCCCTCCTCTCCAGACTCAGGAAACCCTCTTGAAGAGGGCGAAGATGAAGTGTAAGAGCCAGAAAGAATGGAGGACACCAAGTAATAAGACTTCTTAAATCAATGGGATCAACACACAATATGCAGAAACCATATAAATAAGGCCCTCTAATTCAACATAGTCAATGTACATATGGACTCACAAAGACTGTGGAAACACAGGGGCTACATGGGAGCTCTTTCAGATGGGGGTCAAGCTAAAAGGAGAGAGGGACAAATGGACATATACCCCATCCCTAACCCAGAAACTATCTCCAATTCATAACCACTTGCAAATGAAAACACAAATTCACTACATGAGTATTGTAGAGGGGGAAACAAACTACTCTTTTTTTTAAATGTTTTTTTATCTTTTATTAATTACACTTTATTCACTTTGTATCTCCCCATAAACTCCTTCCTCCTCCCCTCCTAATCTCACCTTTCCTCCCCCTTCTTTACTCATGCCCCTCACCAAGTCCAGTGATAGGGAAGGTCCCTCTCTCCTTCTGATCTTAGTCTATCAGATCTCATCAGGAGTGGCTGCATTGTCATCTTTTGTGGCCTGGTAAGGCTGCTCCCCTCTTAGGGGGAGGTGATCAAACAGCAGGCCTATCAGATTGTGTCAGAGGGAGTCCCTCTTCCCATTACTATGTAACCCACTTGGACACTGAACTGCCATGGGCTGAGACTTACAGGCAACCTTTGGCAGAGTGCATGGAATCTTATGTAAGAAGTGGGAAATAGTAAGAGATGGAGAGGACAGGAACTCCTCAAGGAGAGCAACAGAACCAGAAAATTTGAACACAGGGGTCTTCCCAGAGACTCATACTACAACCAAGTACCATGCATGAAGATAACCTAGAACCCCTCCACAGATGTAACAAACTACTCTTATGAGTAGGCCAGGTTCCCAGAAGTAGATGGCCAATAAGAAAAAGGCAAATGATGTATTTATAAATTGTTTTCTTTTTTTTCCATGCAGGTTTTTTTTCTTCTATATTATGGCTTCCAGTTTAGTGTTTTTATGAGATTCTTGAGTGTTTGAACTGTAGGTCTCTGCATCTTTATCTGTGTTTTTGGGCCTGTTCTTGGACTCTTTTTCTTCTATTTACTTGTCTATCCTATCCTGATATGTGAGATTTTGTTCAATTTACTCTATTTTATTTTATTTATCCCTTAAAAGGCTGTTTACTAATGAGAGATGAAAAGGTGAATGGTCCGGAAGACTGGGAAGGAACTGATATTACTCATTTAGAGGGAAAGGAAACTGTAATCAATACATGTCACATGAAAAAATAATCTATTTTTAACAAAAAGATAAAACAATGTAAAAAATGTTTAAAAATACCAGAGAGGTTACTCACAGTATATATGCATGCTGCTATTTTGGGAATTCAGTAAAAGACCTCCTGCTTATATATAACAAAAGATGAGGATATGTTGCAGAGGAAGAGGAGGAGATTAAGCTCTCAATACCATTTAAGCAAAAATCCATCAAACAAAAACCCCAAAGGTTTCGTTAGGCTAATCAAAAATGAGATGCTCACATAATAGATTTTAATGTAATAGAAATCAATTTGCTTCAAATAAATATGCACCCCATCATTTCATAGAACAATATAGATTCATTTCTATTGCATTACCAAGCACTCTGAATAAAAACATCCATTTGTGGGACGTCAAGGCAAAAGCTCAAATAAGGAACTTAAAGATGGACTTCCTTCCTCTCCCAGGGAGCATTAGCCTATGTTCAGAATTCTCTTCACAGCCAAGGCATTGTAAGAATCATGAAAGAATGGCAAGCATTCTTATATTCATAGGATCACTAGCTCTGTTAATGGTGCCACCAACAGTGGGCTGAGCCTGCCTATATCAAGCCAAACTGCTTATGAGCTGACACAATAGAAGTAATTCCTCACTTGAGATCCTCTTCCCAGATAATTATAGTCTGTGTCAAATTAAAGTTACAGCTTACTAGAACATTATATAATAAAGCATAGGAAAATTTCTATTTCCAGATACCTCGCTGTGATTCTTCAAATATCTCGAGTATCACAGCAAGGTGTTAGAAACACAAAAAAAATTTACTGGGCACATATATATGTTAAACATTATATATATAATGATTAATAAGAATAAGTATGATCTGTAATATTATGGTTATTTGCTTTTATATAAAATAGGTGCTACTAAGGAAAATATTTACGCTGTTCCATAAGAAAAATGCCACTATAACCATGTTCACATGAACCAAAACTAACATATAACATGTGTCATCCTGATTAACAAGTCTGTGAAACAAATAATTTTTTGTTCCAGAGTTAAATATAGGGAAGAAATGAAAAGGAGCTTATTTACTTACTTGAATGTGAATAATTGGAAAGTAGGCCAACCTAAGAAGAGAGCTACCATGATGAGTTCTCTCCTTATCCTCACTGTCTACTCTCATCAAATCAGTGTTGTTATAAATGTTACCCAACCCTAATCATTTGCCCTTCACCCAATCAAGATACAGGTCTGAACAAGATATATAAATTTCTTAACCTTCCTTTTCTGATATTTACCACAATGTTGTCAAGTTTGACAAATTTAGCTTTCTTTGTCTAAATGCCTACATGGTGACAACCTGGTAAATTCATGCTTGACAGTGTTGAACTTTAGGATTGCTCCCAAATCCTGTCAAGACAAACTTGAATCTAGCCTCTGCATTTAAAATAGATAACATTTCTATATCTTGAAGTGTCCTGCTCAAAGACATAGATCACATGTCAGAGTAAAGAAGATTATGTGCTGTTCTGAGCTCTAGCATTTAAATGATGTCATTTTGTCTTCAAAAAATGAGAAACAATTATATCAGTTCTTGAAGTTCATATTATATTTGTGTACTCATATCTTTGTTAGAAAACAAACCCATTCAAATTGTGCTCTTTTCCTGCTTACTTTTGTTTTAAATATGTAAAATAAGTTTCATAAAGAAGAATGAACAGAGGTCTGAAGTAATTTTCAAAGCTGACACTAAGGGTAGAAAAGGTAAGAAATTCATATCAAACACACAACATCAATAGAAAAAAATTGTTTGTGGTCACATTTTTTACAGTTTATTTACTTTTCTATTCATTACATTTATTCATGAGTAGAGTCTTTCAGAGACCCTCTGAGGTAGGCTCCTGTCCTGTTTTTTCCTCTTCCAATATCCATCTCATTTGCCTTTGTAAATGAGGATTGATCATCTTACCCAGGGTCTTCCTTCTTGCTTAGCTTATTTAGGATTGCAAATTTTCGTACGTTTATCCTATATTATATGTCTAATATACACTTGTAAGTCAGTATATACCATGTATGTCTTTCTACTTCTGGGATACCACACTCAGGATGATCTTTTCTAGTTGCCACCATTTGCCTGAAAATTTCATGATTTCTTTGTTTTTAATTGTTGAGTAGTATTCCATTGTGTTAATGTACCACAATTTCTGCATTTATTCCTCCATTAAGTGACAACTAGTTTGTTTCCAGATTCTGGCTGTTAAGAATAAAGCCATTGTGAACATGACTGAGCAAATATTCTTGTTGTATACTTGTGTAAATTTTGGATATGTGCCTGGAGTGGTATATATGGATCTTGAGGTAGTCCTATTCTTAAATTGTCTGAGAAAGCACCAGTTTGATTTTCAAATTTGTTGTACAAGTTTACATTCCTACCAGTAATGGAGGTGGGTTCCCCTTTCTCCACATCCTCTCCAGTATGTATTGTCCCTTGAGGTTTTGATCTTAGCCATTTTGATGGCTGTGAGTTGAAATTTCAGGGTTGTTTTGGTTTGCATTTTCCTGATGACTAAAGATGTTGAACATTCCTTTAAGTGTTTGTCTGTCATAGATATTCCTCTTTAGAGAATTCTGTTTAGCTCTGTACCCCATTTTTTTAAATTGGATTACTTGTTCTGTTGCTTTTTTTAACTTTTTTTAAATTTTTTATTAATTATACTTTATTCATTTTGTATCCCCCCATAAGCCCCTCCCTCCTCCCTTCCCCTATCCCACCTTCCCTCCCCTTTCTGCATGCATGCCCCTCCCCAAGTCCACTGATAGTGGAGGTTCTCCTCTCCTTTCTGATCTTAGTCTATCAGTTCTCATCAAAAGTGGCTGCAATGTCCTCTTCTGTGGCCTGGTAAGGCTGCTCCCCACTCAGGGGAAGGTGATCAAAGAGCAGGCCAATCAGATTATGTCAGAGGCAGTCCCTCTTCCCATTACTAGGTAACCCACTTGGACACTGACCTGCCATGGGCTACATCTGTGCAGGGGTTCTAGGTTATCTCCACAAATAGTCCTTGGTTGGAGTATGAGTCTCTGCGAAGTTCCCTGTGCTCAAATTTTCTTGTTCTGTTGCTCTCCTTGTGGAGTTCCTGCCCTTTTTAAATTTCTTGAGTTCTTTATATATATTCTATACATTAGCTCTCTGTATGATAAAGGGATGGTGACAATCCTTTCCCAGTCTGTAGGCTGTTGTTTTGTTCTGATGACAGTGTGCTTTGCTTTACAAAAATTTTCACTTTTGTGAAGTCCCATTTATTGATTGATGATCTTAGATCCTGTGCTGTTGGTGTTCTGCTTAGGAAGTTGCCTCCTGTGTCAATGACTTCAAGACTCTTCCTCACTTTTTCTTCTAACGGATTTATTGTGTCTGTTTTTGTGGCCACTTTTGCAGAAGTCATGAGAACATTTCATTTCATCTACAAGAGTTGAAAAGACAGAAGTCCCCTTAAGCTTTCCTTCTAACAAGAATTGGAGGTTGTATTATACAAATATGATTTGAGATTGGTCTCCTAACAGTGAGAACATAGTTGATGCACTATTTCCTCACTGAAGTTCATCTTGATACCTGTCTGTGCTCAAATGAGGCTAGATTCCTGTGACTTAAATGCTGACAGATTGAAATTATAAATCTGGTGATAATATTTATGCTAAATTTTATACAGAATAGTTTATGACTACAAAACTTAGAAAAAGATTTTTATGAATGAAGTTATTTTATGAAATTTCTATTTTCAAAAAGGGACTGAGAATTCAGATTTCAAAATATCTAATATTCTATATTTTTACTGAAGTAAGACTATTTCTAGATTAAATTCAAGGTCATGACATTTTATTTAGATTTCATTATTCAACCCAAATAAGCAATTTAAAACACTTTGTTTTTATATCAATCTCTCTCAGATTTCAAATCTCTCTGCTTGAGACTCATGCTCTTTTTCCCTAAAGATCTTTCTCTAATTTTATATTCTTTCTTATCCTCTTCTCTTACCTCCCATTCTTTTTCTGGCTTGCAGAAAATCCCATCTCTATAATACTTCAGAGACTGAGTAAATAAAACTTCACTTTGGTGGCAGAAATGGGATGTAAAGATGATTCATTAGTATTTCCAGTGTGGGATGAAGAAGACAAATTTAAAAATGAACAGAAGGTTTCATTTGAGACTTTATGAAAATATTTTAGAATGAATATTAGCATCCAAAGAATGTGTTCTAAAGTCTTTTCACTGTTGCTCAGGACTTTTTATATGTCATAATTCACATAAAATTGACCAGTATACATGTCATTGTGAAGAGAATTTTGTGAAAATTAGATGGTGCAATGAAGATTATATAACTCTTTATAAACAAAACTTTAGGAATTTGTGACAATGAGACAACAATTCTAAGTTGACTCAATTTGTACACAATAAGGTCCTGTGAAGGTAGATATGCCAGTAAGAAATTTATGTACTTTCATTAGTAATGACTCCTTATTTTTGATCTTCTTTTATGAAATATATGAAGTGGAAGGTTCTGGACTCAGTGTGGTCATGTTATGTTTTGCTGCTAGCTGAGCATGTGATGGTTTGCCCAGGATGGTTTGTGAGAGGGAACTTGATATTTTACTCTCTCATTGGAAGGACATGACTTTGGCCAAGTGAGAAGATCTGTGGGTTGACTTTGAGGAGAGGACATATATAGAGGTCTATGAGGAGTAAAACATTGTTATTTTAGATCAGCATTTACTGTGATGATCTTCATGCTTCTACACTTGACTTCACAGAGAGAAACATTCCGGTGAAATTCTTAGGGCAATCCAACTGAGTCTTTCAGTTTTTGCTGCTTTGTGTTGGCCTTTAGACTGGACTGCTCATATCCTGATGACTAAGCCTGGTAATCACCTAAAGACCCATAAACTCTGATCAACAGGAAGTAGATAAAAGAGGTCTACAGTGCTTTCCCCTATTAATTTCCTACTTAAGGTTGCAGAGGTTTGAAGAGAGGTTAAAGAAGTCTACATAAAGTAGGTGTGGTAAAAATCTAAGCCTACAAATATATTTTTGCTTAGTACTACCATTTCTAAGCTTTTGGTGTTGAAAAATGAGTGTTAAAAGCTTCTATCACTGCCGTTTTTAAAAATTACCATAAACATAGTGACATAAGATAATACATGTTTATTAGCTTACAATATGGCAGCATACTTCATCAAAGCCAGCAAGGAAATGAATTTGTTAGTAAAAAGAAATTTATAATCCCTTGTAATCTAATCATGGAGTGACATCCCTTCAGGGCTGATATATTCTATTGATTAGAAATAAATTACTCAAATAGAGATTACTCAGTGTTGAGAAGACAAGGATTTGTTTATTGTGGTAGATATTTTCCAAGATACTGATTAGAAGTTCATTTCATTATTTGTTTAAATAAAGTATTTTTGGATTCTGGAATTTATGTGCCTGTGTGTGTGTGTGTGTGTGTATGTGTGTTTGTGTGTGTGCTTGTAATATACAAGTCAGAATGCCTGTTCATATTGTTTATATAAAATTTTTGTAGTACTTTCTTATATTTGAATACACATTTACAATTCCTGGGGTTTTAAAAATTATAGTAAAATTCCTTTCTGAGCAAGTAATCAGTAGACAATCAAGCAAGAAATCTCATAGTTTCAGATTTTAGTAATACTATCCTTACAAATGGTTCTTTGACCTATGGCCAACAGAGAGTTGGTAAGATATATATTAATCTTTGTCTAGCATTATAATACTTCATTATTATCAGTTTAAAGTGTAAGAATATTGAGAGCTAAGGAAGCATGGCTTTCTCTTCCTGAGAAAACTATTTTGCTATGAATTCAACAAGTCTGTGACTGGTCTTATCAGAATGCATAATCTAAAATGAATGACTAAAAACATCACTTATCTCAGTTCCAATGTAAACAGCTATTTAAAAAAAAAAAACTTACATTCTATCTCCTATCTGAGTAATTAGGAAAATGAAATCAGAAGACAAACTTAACCAATTATGATGCAGAAAGCCAAGGCATTAATACAAATGCTAATTGATAAAAATGGATAACTCAGCATGAATACAATTCCCTAAAACTGCTTAGGTCCGTTTGTCCAAAATTATTATGTTATAAAATGTATCTGACAGTGTGGTTTCATGTTTATAAACTACCTTTGCACTTCTCAGATCAAGAAATAAAAATCCCATTGACATTTGGTTTTGTGAAGCTTGTAACATGTTTAAATCCTTATAAAGTTCAAAGATCTTTTGTCAGAATTTTTATATTCTTAATTTACTTATTAATAAAATTTCAATGTAAACTCTCTGTGAATTCTATTAAGAATTCTGTGTGCTGCCATGGAGTCTCGATGTCTTTTTTCTAAGGTATCACTAAGATACAGAGACAGCACACACGCTTTATTACTGATGGTCTCCTAGGAAAATTATAGTCAGTATATAAGTTAACATAAGATGCCTTATTTAAAAATATATATTAAATTAAAAAATATCATTTTTAAATATAATTTTAAAATAACTGTATTTATTTTAAACTAAATAAATATATTTTTTGTTCATTTTGCATTCTGATCACAGCCCCTCCCCTCATTCTTCTCCTGGTCCTACTTTCCTTCCCTCTTCCTCTTTTCCACTGTTTCTCCCCAGAAAAGAGTAGCTTCCCTTACAAGCTCATCCTGTCACATCAAGTTGTATCAGGACTATCCAGTTCATGCATGTTCATTGACAACAGCTCAGTCACTAAGATCAAATGAATGGGACTTCATGAAAGCAAAAAGTTTCTGGAAGGAAAAGGACACCACAAATAGGTCAAAATGGCAATCTATTAAAAGAAAAAAAAATCTTCACCAACCCTACCTCTGACAGAGGGCTAAGATAAAAAAATACATGAAGAACTCAAGAAATTGAACACAAACAAACCAGACCTTCAAAGAAGAGCTAACTCCAATTTTCCTCAAACTATTCCACAAAATAGAAACAGAAGGTACATTACCAAACTCATTCTATGAATCAACAGTCACCTTGATACCTAAACCACACAAAGACCCAACAAAAAAAGAGAACCTCAGACCTATCTCTCTTATGAACATTGACGCAAAAATACTCAATAAAATACTTGCAAACCGAATCCAAGAACACATCAAAGATATCATCCACCACGACCAAGTAGGCTTCATCCCAGGCATGCAAGGGTGGTTCAACATACGGAAATCCATCAATGTAATCCACCACATAAACAAACTGAAGGAGAAAACCCACATGATCATCTCCTTAGATGCTGAAAAAGCATTTGACAAAGTCCAACATCCATTCATGTTTAAAGTCTTGGAGAGATCAGGAATACAAGGCACATATCTAAACATAGTAAAGGCAATATACAGCAAGCCTATAGCCAACATCAAACTCAATGGAGAGAAACTTAAATCAATCCCACTGAAATCAGGGACAAGACAAGGCTGCCCACTCTCTCCCTACCTCTTCAACATAGTACTTGAAGTCCTAGCCAGAGCAATAAGACAACTAAAGGAGATCAAGGGGATACAGATCGGAAAGGAAGAGGTCAAAGTGTCACTATTTGCAGATGATATGATAGTATATATGAGCGACCCCAAGAATTCAACCAGAGAACTCCTCCAGTTGATAAACACCTTCAGCAAAGTGGCAGGATACAAAATCAACTCAAAAAAATCAGAAGCCCTCCTGTATACCACAGCAACTCTTATAACTGAAAACGTTTCATTGGAGATGACTTAGAGGTTCAGAAGTTAAGTTTACTATCATCATGATTGAAGGCATAATGACATGCAGGCAAGCACTTTGCTGAGGAAGAAAAAAAGAGTTTTACATCCAGATCCCTAGGCAACAAGTAAAAAGAGTGAGCCTGAGACTTGCTTGAGCTTTGAAAACCTCAAACCCACCCCTATACGCCATACTTACTCCCACAAGTCCTAATCCTTTCAAATAATTTCACTTCCTATGAATCTAGGGGACCACTTTAATTCAGACTGCTACAACATCGTAAGCTAAGTGTTAAATTTTCCCCCAACCCAAAGAATCTATGTTCACTTAAATTCACACTTAAAATATGATTGCATGAAATCCAATTCACTCTGCCCGTCAGTTGGGCATCAGGCTCAGCATCTGCTTTGATAGTCTGCAGGGCAGAGGCTTTCAGAGGCCCTCTGTGGCAGGTTCCTAGGTTGTTTCCTGTTTTCTTCTTGGCTTTCAGAGGCCCTCTGTAGCAGGTTCCTAGGTTGTTTCCTGTTTTCTTCTTCTGATGTCCATCCTCTTTGCCTTTCAGGATGGGGATTGAGCATTTTAGTTAGGGTCCTCTCTTTTGCTTAGTTTGTTTAGATGTACTCCAACCAAGGACTATTCATGGAGATAATCTGGAACCTCTGCACAGATGTAGCCCATGGCAGTTCAGTGTCCAAGTGGGTTACATAGTAATGGGAAGAGAGACTGCCTCAGACATAATCTGATTGGCCTGCTCTTTGATCACCTCCCCCTGAGAGGGGAGCAGCCTTACCAGGCCATGGTAGAGGACAATGCAACCACTTCTGATGAGAACTGATAGTCTAAGATCAGAAAGAAGGAAAGGAAGACCTCCCCTATCAGTGGACTTGGGGAGGGGCATGCATGCAGAAAAGGAAGGAAGGGTGGGATTGGGAGGGGAGGAGGGAGGGGTTTATGGGGGATACAAAATGAATAAAGTGTAATTAATGATAATAATAATAATAATAATAATAATAATAAAGTCCCAAAAAATATGATTGCATGTTTGTGTCTACTTCATTATTTCTTATGGAGTTCTCAGTTTACTTCAAATAAACCACTTCCAGTGCTGAAAAGTCAGCAGTCTGATAGTATACAATTCACTCTCCTGTATGGTGATGTCATGAAAAGACTACAAAGAAAGAGATCTTATAGTGGATTGTTCACAAAAGTGGGGCTGTACAGAAATGTTTGACTACGAACAGTCAGCTAACAAACTATAAAATATTTATATTGTACTGAAGTTACATTCACACCTCACAAAAAGGAAGAAAATTTAAAGTACACTAAAGAATGCACATCTCGTTCACTTTGAATAAGTGCAGCGATTGATTTTTGCCAGAGGTGTCTATTAAAATTTTACTTTAAACAGATAACCCATATACTGGCTTGTCTCAATTTTTTCCTTTATTAAATAATTTACAATTTCCAAGAAAAGTTTTAGCACAGGCCCTAATACATCTGTTCTTCTTGATTTGAAGGTCATGACAACTGATATATATATATTGTTGTTGTTGTTGTTGTTGAGACTAGGGAGGGGACTCAGTTTTTTTTAAAGTTCCTGCTATATTCAGATGCTCTGGACCATAAGAAAAAGAAATGGAGGTATATGCATGAGAGGTACAATGACAGGAGGAACCCCAGATCTCACTTGGGGGACAATCCAGCAAATCAATAAGTACTGGATATAAGTAAGATACCCTCAAAACCTAAGGTAGAGAGCAGTATCTAAGGAGACCCAAATCAACATCTGATATCTCAACAAATGTGCATGCTTATCTGCATAAACACTTGAATATACCATCATTAATTCACACACATGCACACACATGCACATACACACTGTATTCACATGTACATATATAATTGTGAGTAATCTGAAGAAACTAGAAAACTCTTAAACTGTTGTTTAGTTCATGGAAGATATAGTAGAAACAAACAAATAAGTATTAAGTGAGAGTGAATCATGCCTGAAACTTAGGGGGAAATAACTATGAAAGTACAATACAGAGACAACAAACTGAGGAGCTGTTTAAATAACTTTTCACAAAGACTACTATGCTGGTTAATTTTATGTCAACTTGACAAAAGCTAAAGAAGAGGAAACCTCAGTTAAGAAAATGCCTTCTGTTAAAGCTCACCTGAGAGCCCCAAATTTCACCCCCTTCACTGGGCTTCAAATTCTGATACAACTCTTATTGCTTTCTTGGAGTTACAGGGACCTCAGGGAAGACACCACCCACAGTCTGCTTCGTAAAACCAATCTAACATCCCCAAATTACATCCCTTTCTCTCCCCTCCCCTCAGCTTCATATTCAGGCCCAAATCTTATGAAGAACACCTTTGCTTTACTGGAAGAGATGCTGTAATAAGAGGAATCCCAGAGACAAAGCAGTTACTCAGAAGCCCAGAGCCCACACAAGTACTTGGAATTCCAGAAGCAACACTGGTATCCAAAAATTCTATAGATAAATCGGGCCTCAAACAATCCAGCAAAGATGTTCTATGGACCTGAAGACTCATTGGTCAACAAAACCCAGGGCATTAAGGCCAAAAGAACAGAGAAACAGTATCAAAACAAAACAAAACAAAACAAAACAAAAAACATCCTTCTATCAAAGGCAATTCCATAAATCATCATGGAAACATATAATAACTGTAAACCCAAATGACTAGAGGTTACCATAGAGCACAATCAACAACGGGTAGGAAAATAGGACACCACCAATGTATAGCTCTCATATGCCAGCAGGTGCTAGATATTGCAGCAGAGCTGAAGAAAAAGAAAATGGCCTTAAATCCAACCTTATGGAGCAGATAGTGGCCCTTAAAGAGGAAACTAATAAATCCCTTAATGAAATCCAGGAAATTACAAACAAACCGGTGAAGGAAATGACTAAAACTGATCAGGACCTGAAAATGGAAACAGAAGCAGTAAAGAAAATACAATCTGAGGGAATTCAGAGATGGAAAATATAGTTAAGTGAACACATACCACAGATACAAGTGTTCACCAATAGAATACAAAAATAGGAAAAGTCTCAGGCAATGAGGTTATAATAAAATAAATAGATCCATTTATCTGTCAATGAAAATGTTAAATATTAAAAAATTCAAACACAAAACTTCTAGTAAATCTGGGACACTATAGAGAGACAATATCTACAAATAACAACAACAATAATAATAATAGAAGAAGAAATAGAAGTGTCCCAGATAAAAGGCCCCAAAATATTTTCAACAAAATTACAGAAGACAACTTACCTAAACTAAGGAAAGTGATGTCTAAAAGAAAATAAATAATTTTGTATCATCAAAACAAACAAACAAAAGAAACATACACACACTACCACCACACTAATAACCTCAAAATAATAGAAATTAACGATCATTGGCCATTAATACCTTTCAACATCAATGGACTCAATTTCCATAATAAAAAGACAAAGGCTAACAGAATGGATCATTCTTTTGCATACAAGAAATATACATCCTCATCAGTGACAGATATGACCTCAGACTAATGGGCTGGAAAAAAAATTTCAAGCAAATGGAATGAAGCAGCAAACTTGTGTAGACATTCTAATATATAACAAAATAGACTTCTATCCAAATTTACTTAAAAGATATGGGGAAAGAAACTTCATGCTCATAAAAGGAAATCCACCAAGATAACTTCACAATTCTGAATATCTATGCCCCAATGCAAGGGTATCCATATTTGTAAAAGAAACATTACTAAGGATTAAATCATATATCAAACCCCACATATTAATAGTGGGAGATTTCAACACAACACTCGAACTAATGGAGAGTCATTCAAACCAAAACTAAACAAAGAAATAATTGAACTAACATTATTTCCAACATCATTATTTTATGACTCAAAAAGACCTAATATGTATAAACAAAACATTTCAACCAACACGAAAGAATATACCTTCTTCTTAGCACCTCATGGAACTTCTACCAAAATTGATCACATGTTTAGCCAAAAAGCAACTCTCAACAAATACAGGAAAATTAAAATTACTTCCTGTATTTTATCAGACCAACATGGAGTAAACCTGGATTTCAATGGCAACAGAAACAAGAAAATGGCTACATATTCTTATTAACAAGTCTCTGCTGAATGACTATTAGACTAAGTCAGAAACAAAGAAAGAAATTAAAGACTTCCTAGAATTCAATGAAAATGAAAGCACAACATCCCTAAGCTAATAGGACATAATAAACCAGGCTTGAAGAGGAGCATTCAGAGTACTAAATATCTTCATTAAGAAATTAGAGATGCTACAAGATAACAGAGACCAGTGAGCACCATTTCTGAAGGGCAGATCTAGAACTCCAAAACTGGAGAGTGAATGGGCAGCTGAAGCCAGAGCATTGAGTTTAAGGCTTCCCTGGGCTAGAGGGGACAACCCATGATCTGGTACAGATTGGATCCGGGCATCCTGTGGATGCTTCCAGGGTCCGAGTGTGTTGAAATATTGACCCTCTGCACTTTCAACTGTACCTTCAACTTGTCCCAAGCTGCACAGCAGTAGCAGGGAATGCATAACCACAGGTACAAACACATCCTTACTCTAACAATCAAACAGGGGACCCAAACCTGAGGGTAGAAAACTGTGGGCTCTCTGAGATTAGTGCATGCACCTGTAAGTGAGTTCATGGGCCCTTAGCGCTTTGCACACCTGTTTGTAGTGAGTGCTTCTGTGAGAGAGTGCATACAGAGCCCCATATCTGGTCCCTCTAAATTTGCAGCCAACATCAGATCTCTCTCAACCTTCCCCACCCCCGTTGTGGGCTCCATAGAGATCTCTGGGACAACGTTCTCAACTTTGAAACCCCTGACCTGTGGGTCTACCAGGATTGTTCAGCCAAACAATTCCTGGAGCCAAGACGGTGCAACCCAGACAGATATGAACACTTGGAGCACAATACTGAGACAGTCTTATAGGACAGTGAGCCATTCATGGCACCTGTGCATACTCCCTGTGCCTGTGAACAGCAAAGGGCGCCTGCATCACAACCGGAGCTTGTGCTCCTCTCTTACACTCCAACCTTCCAGGTAGGCACACCCCCCACACACACTACTGAACTAGCATGTTTGCACACTTGACACTTCGACCTTCCTCCATTGCCTGCATCTGAAATACCAACACCCGCTCTCAAACCAGCCGACCTCTCTCATCTTCCTGAAGAATAATCCAGAATCCAGAGCCAGGCGGACACAGTCTACAGTACAGGCACCAGGAACAAACATGAAAGGCTACTGACCATCAGATGGCTAGAGGCAGGCTTAAGAACGGATCCAACAAAAATCATAATGGCTTCACCAGGAACCCGCAAAATCAATGGATATTTTAGCTCATCAGAAACACAGGAAAATGATTTTAAAGCTCTGCGTATCGATTTATTAGAGGCACATAAAGAGAAAGGAAACAAAACTCCCAAAGAAATACGGGCAAATATACCCACACAAATAGAAGAAAATAAAGAGAAAACAAATAAAAAAAATAGATGCGATCATGGAAAGATAAGTATCTACATTCAAACAGATGAAGGAAATGGTGCAAGCCATGAAAACAGAATTAGAATCAATGAAGAAAACACAAACAGAGAAAACATTGGAGCTGGAGAACATAGAGAGAAGATCAGGAACCACAAAGGTAAGCATCACTGATAGAATATAAGAGATGGAAGAGAGAATCTCAGGTACTGAAGATACAATTGCATAAATTGATACATCTCTCAAAGAAAAAGTAAAATCAGAAAAATTCCAAACACAATACACCCAAGAAATCAAGGACATCATGAAAACATAAAACCCAAGAATAATAGGCATATATGAAAAAGAAGATTCTAGGCTCCAAAGTCCAGAAAATATTTTTAAGAAAATGGTTAAAGAGGAAATTCAAGATGATGGCAAAGAGCATGTACCATATCTGAGGGACAAAGGATCTGAAACTCTGAAATTAGTTAGTGGAGTGGTAGCTGAAGCCAGAACATCAACTTTGAGGCTTCCTGAACAATAGGGGTCAACCTGTGAGCTGAGACCATTTGGATCGAGTTCAACCTCAGATGTCTCCTAGGACTGAGGGTGGAGAATATTCACCCCCCTGAGTTCCCCCTTGACAGGCCTCCCTCTTTGGTGGAGCAGGCCCACACTGCCCAAGCATGGACTCCCTCCTCCATAACTGAGACAGCAGAGGCAGGCCTCCCAGTTCTGCAGCTGTATGGTGGCTGTATGTGCCTCTCAGGTCAGTGGGCAGCTGTACCGTCCTCTCAGGGCCTCTCAGCAGATGGCTGCATCTGCCTCCTAAGTATGCAGTGGTGGTGGCCTCAGGGTGGTAGCTAACCCTAAAAAGAGCTTCCATGCTCCCTGACTGAGACAGAAGTGGCTAACCCAAATAAGGGTCTTCCAACCCAGTGGACAAACAGTGAACACCACTGAGCTGACAGATCTGTCACAATCTCATTTGCCCCTGCAGGCCCATACCTGAGAGTAGAGAATAGTGGGAATCTTTGTGCTTTCTGATTAGGCCTGTTAGTGAGTGAGTGCATCTTCAAGTGAGTGCTTGCAGAACCACACATTCAGGGTCCCTCGACTCTAGTAGCCAGACATCTGATTCCTCCCACTCACACACCCAATGTGAGCAACATAGGGATTATTGTGACAGTGTTCTCAACATTGAAGACATTGTTCTGTGGGGTCTAACAGTAGAATCCAGGCAAAAAAATTCTGGATCCCAGACAGGTCTGAATACCAAGAAGATAGTATGAAAGGCCTGTAGGCCTCTGAGGTAGTCAGGGCACCTGCTCATGCACATTGCAAACACAAACAGTGCCAATACCCCCACCCCTCCTGCACTTAAGCCCCACATTGCAGACATCTACATACTCTAGCGCCCTGTCCTTCAAGGAACACTTTTATGCATATGCCTACACTTACCGCAACCTTTCTCCCTTAGCTACAGCTGAAACACCAACATCCACTCAAACCGGTGGACCTCTCTCATATTTCTGAAGAGTACTCCAGACACCAGAGAAAGACAGACCCAGTCTGAAGTACAGACTCCAGAAAGAAACAGCAAAGGTTATGGATAAGCAGATGTATGGAGACCTGTGTATGAACATATCCAACAAAAATGACATTATGGCTTCAGCAGCAATCACAAACAACAATGGACATGCTAATTCATCAGAAACACAGGGAAATGATCTCAATTCTATGCTTCTCCAGATATTACAGGCACATAAAGAGGAAACAAAATAGCTCTCAAAGAAAAACAGACAAATACAGCCAAACAAATAGAGACACAGTAGAGGCACAATTAGTGGCATATAGAAAAGAAATGAACAAAACAATAGAGGTCATCATAAAAACACAGATATCCACATTCTAACAGATGAAGGAAATGGTACAACAGGTGAAAATAGAATTAAAATCGATAAAGAAAATACAAACAGAAAAAAACCTCAAGCTGGAGAACATAGAGTAATGATCAGGAACCACAAAGGTAAGCATCACCAACAGAATACAAGAGAAGGAGGAGAGAATCTCAAGCATTGAAGGTACACTTGCAGAAACAAACTAAAAAAACAAAACAAAAAAAAAAAAAACAAAAAAAAAAACCTTAGCCAAACTAACTTAAAGGCAGAGAAAAAGTATCCAAATCCACAAAATCAGAAACGAAAAGGGGGACATAATAACAGACACTGAGGAAATCCAAACCATCTTACTACAAAACCTATATGACTAAAAATTTAACAACCTAAGTAAAATGGACAATTTTCTTGATAGATTCCATTTATCAAAATTAAATCAAGATCAGGTTAACAGATCAAATGGTCTGATATCCCCAAAGGAAATTAAAGCAGTTAACAAAAGTTTCCCTTCCAAACATGAAATCCCAGAACCAGATGGGTTCAGCACAGAATTCTACCAGACCTTCAAAGAACAGCTGACTTCAGTTCTCCTCAGACTTTTCCACAAGATAGAAACAGAAGGAACATTAACAAACTCATTCTATGAAGCCACAGTCACCCTGATACCTAAACCACACAAAGACCCAACAAAAAAAGAGAGCTTCTCTCTTATGAACATTGATAAAAAAAAAAAAATACTCAATAAAATGCTTGCAAATCAAATCCAAGAAAACATAAAAGATATCATCCAGCATGACCAAGTAGGCTTCATCACAGGCATGCAGGGATCCAACAATGTAATCCACTGTATAAACAAACTGAAGGAGAAAAACTACAACATCATCTCCTTAGATGCCAACAAAAGCATATGACAAAATCCAATACCCATTCATGTTTAAAATTTTGGAGAGATCAGGCATAAAAGCACGTACCTAAACATAGTAATTACAATCTACAGCAAGCCTATAGCCAACATCAAGATAATGGGGAGAAACTTATAGCAATTCCACTGAAATGAGGGAAAAGGCAAGGCTGCCCACTCTCTCCCTATCTCTTCAACATAGTACTTGAAATCTAAGATAACTAAAAGAGATCAAGGTGATACAAACCAGAAAGGAAGAAATCAAAGTATCATTGTTTGCAGATGATATGATATTAAACATGAGTGACCCCAAAAATTCATTTGGAGAACGCCTTCAGCTGTTAAACACCTTCTGCAAAGTGACTGGATACAACATTAAAAAAAATAAAAACAAACAAACAAACAAACAAAAAAACCCAACTCAGTAGACCTCCAGTGTAAAAAGACAAAAGGGCTGAAAAAGAAATTATGGAAAATACACCCTTCACAACAAACACAAATAATGTAAAGTACCTTGGTGTGACTCTAATCAAGCAAGTGAAAGACTTGTTTGAAAAAAACCTTCAAGTCTCGGAAGAAAGAAATTATAGAATATATCAGATGATGGAAAGATCTACCATGCTCATGGATTAGTAGGATTAACATAGTGAAAATGGCCATCCTGCCAAAAGCAATCTACAGATTTAATGCAATTCCCATCAAAATACCGACACAATTCTTTACAGACCTTGAAAGAAAAATTCTCAACTGCATATGGAAAAACAAAAAACCCAGAATTGCAAAAATGATCCAGTACAACAACAGATCATCTGAAGGTATCTCCATCCCTGATCTCAAGCTACTACAGAGAAATAATAATAAAAACTGCATGGTACTGGCATAGAAACAGAATGACAAATCAAGGGCATTGAGTGAAAGACCCAGACATAAACCCACACACCTACGGATACTTGATTTTTGAAAAGAAGCCAAACAATACAATGGAAAAAAAAATAAAAAAAAAAGAAAAGAAAAGAACAAAAATAACATCTTGAACAAAAGGTGCTGTTCTAACTGGATGTCTATATGTAGAAAAATGCAAATAGATCTGTATTCATCACCCTGTACAAAACTAAAGTCCAAGTGGATCAAAGACCTCACAATAAAACCAGACACACTAAAATCTGTTAGAATAAATAGTGGGGATGAGCCTAGAACTCAGTTAAACAGGAGACAACTTCCTGGACAAGACACCAACAGCACAGGCTCTAAAATCAACAATCAGTAAATGTGACTTCATGAAACTTAAAAGGTTCTGTAAAATATAGGACACTGTCATCAAAACAAAATAATGGCCTACGGATTGGGAAAGGGGTCTTCACCAACCTATATCTGACAGTGGGCTTATATTCAGAATATTAAGAACTTAAGAAGCTACACACCAATAAACAAAGTACTGCAATTAAAAAATGGGGTACAGAGCTAAAAAGAGAATTTTCAATAGAGGAATATCGAATGGACAAAAAACACTTAAAGAAATGCTCAACATCCTTAGTCATTAGGGAAATGCAAACCCAAACAACCCTGAGATTTCACCTTACACCCATCAGAATGGCTAAGATCACAAACTCCATTGACAACACATGGTGTAGAGAATGTGGAGGAAGGGTAATCCTCCTTCATTGCCGGTGGGAATGTAACTTGTAGAACCACTTTGGAAATTAGTCTGGCACCTTTTCGTAGAATTGGTAATAGTCTTACCTCAAGATCCAGCAATAGCACTCTAAGGCATATATCCAAAATATGTTCAATTATACAACAATGACATTTGCTCAACCATGTTTGTAGCAGTTCTATTCATAATAGCCTGAATCTTGAAACATACTAGATGTCCCTCAACTGAAGAATGGATACAGAAATTGTGGTACATTTATAAAATGGAATAGTAGTCAGCAATTAAAAGCAAGGAAATCATGAAAATTTAGGCAAAGGGTGGGAACTAGGAAAGATCATCTTGAGTGAGGTAACCCAGAAGCAGAAAGACACACATGGTATATACTCCCTCATAAGTGGATATTAGCCATTTAATAAAGGATAAACATAGTAAAGTATATACTCCTAAAGAGGCTAATCAACAACGTGTAAGACCCTAGTGAAGATACATAATCCTCATTAAGACAGACAAATACGATAGACATTGGAAGCAGGAGAAGAGAGAGAAAAGGAAAGGAGCCTACCACAGATGTCCTCAGAAAGACTCTGGTGATTATGGTATGGAAGCAGATGCTGAGACTCATAGCCAAACTTTGCGTAGAGTGCATGGAATCTTATGAGAGAAGGGGCAGATGGAATGAACTGGAAGGAACAGGAGCTCCTAAAGTAGAACAACAATACTGAACCATGTGGGGCCTTGCAGTGACTGATACTCCAACATAGGACAATGCATGAAAAAGACCTAACACAGTGGCCCACATATTGCCTGTAGACTCAGTATCCAAGTGGTGTCCCTAGTAAGGAGAGCAGGAGGTTTTTCTGACATGAACTCAGTGACAGGCTCTCTGATGACATCCTCTGGCGGGGGTGCAACTTTTCCATGGCACAGAGGAAGACAATGCAACCAGTCCTGATGAGACCTGAAATGCTAGATTCACATAGAAGGAGAATAGTACCTCCCGTATCAGTGGACTAGGGGAGGGTCATAGGGCAGAAAGAAGGAGGGAGAGAAAATGGGAGGAGAAAATGGAGGGAGCCACAGCCTGGATACAAATTGAATAACTTGTAATAAATTATAATAATAAAAAGGAAATTAGAGAGAATTCAAATGAGCAACTTAACAGCACAATAGAAAGCTCTAGAACAAAATGAAGTTTACACATATAAGATGGGGAGACAGCAGAAAATAATCAAATTGGTGGAAAAATCAATAAAGTAGAAACAAATCAAACAAAAATATTTGATGAAACAAAATTTTATTCTTTGATATAATGAATAGGAAAGACAAACTTTTTCCAAAGTAACCAAAAGGCAAAGAAACAGTAATCAAACTAACAAAATAAGAAATAAAAAGGGATACACAACAACAGACATCAAGATAGTCCAAAGAATCATTAGCACATCCTTCAAAGACCTGTATTCTACAAAATTAGAAAATCTAAAAGAAAAAAAAATTCTTGATAGCTACCAATTAATAAAGTTATGTCAAGATCAGGCAAACAATTTAAATAGAGATACAGCCCCTAAAGAAAAGTAGAAGCAATCATTACGATGCTCCTATCCCCAAAAGGCATAGAGATGGAAAGTTTTAGTGCAGAATTCTACCAGACAAGTCCCAATACTACTTAAAATGTTTCACAAAATAAAATCTGAAGGAGCATTGTCCAATTTAATTTATAAGACCACTGTCACTCTGATGTCCAAATAACTCAGACATTCAACAACAAAATAGGTTTATAGACCAAATTCCCTCATAAACAATGATGCCAAAACTGAATGCAAAAACGTATTAAAAAGGTGATTCCCCCATGTCCACATAGGCTTCATTCTAGAGATGCCGGGTTGGTTCAACATAACAAAAATCTGTCAATGGAATTCACCATACAAGCAAATTG